>NC_079219.1:37346186-37358686 GCF_029633865.1 Lampris incognitus | reverse complement strand
CATGCATCTGACATAGGTGTATCTGCAGCCAACTTTGATAGTCTTTTAGTATGAAAATAAACAATTAATTTTTGTATATATGTAGAAAAAAAACTTTATTCAAATCAACACGTTACAGCGTGATATTCAATTTTCAAATAAATATTTAGCATATTGCACAGCATACTTTGACAAGACAAAGTCCAGATCAGTCCCAATAAGCTTCAAGGTAAAGGTGTCCATGGTTAGCTGCATTGAAGTTTAGCAGCATTATTATATAAAGGCTTGCATATCACGTGGTCAAAGGTCATCCGTTGCTTCGTCCACTTCGGTATGCCCTCTGTACCGAACATTGTGGGAAGGATATTTGGCTGCGATGTACGACACAGGCAGGCAAGATGATGTGGTTCCCTTTGCCAAGTTTCTCCCTTTGCAGCCTTGTAGCACCCACTCAAAAAAAAAAAAGAAAAAAAAGAAAGGATAAGCAGCCAGGCAATATTATCTGCAGGGAGCAGACAGAAAAGAAGGTGGTTATTCATCAGGGAGCTACAAGTACTGATCATATACTCTAACATCAGCAGCTATTCCCAGAAAGTTGAATCAGTACATCTGTGTCCAGATGTACCGATTCAAGTTTAGCGAGAGAAATGTTTCATCACTCATCTAAGTGATTTGGTCAGTCTCACTGCGGATATCCCTAACCTTATAAACAGCACAGTTGCATAATGATCATCCATCCATCCACCCATTATCTGAACCGCTTATCCTGCTCTCGGGGTCGCAGGGATGCTGGAGCCTATTCCAGCAGTCATTGGGTGGCAGGTGGGGAGACACCCTGGAAATGCCGCCAGGCCATCACAGAAACACACACACACACACACACACACACACACACACACACACACACACACAAACACACCCATTCATACTTAGGGACAAATTTAGTACGGCCAATTCACCTGACCTACATGTCTTTGGACTGTGGGAGGAAAGTGGAGCACCGGGAGGAATCCCACGCAGACACGGGGAGAACATGCAAACTCCACACAGAGGATGACCCGGGATGACCCACCAAGGTTGGACTACCCTGGGGCTCAAACCCAGGACCTTCTTGCTGTGAGGTGACCGCGCTAACCACTGTGCCACAGTGCCGCTCATAATGATCGTCCCATGTGCAAATTGCCGTGCACATTAAACTGATTGCCAGCTCCAGTCATCATGCAACTGCGCTGGTTTCAGTCATTAACACTGCGGTCATTGTAATTGCAAGTTACTTAAGTGAAGACAACAAATAACGTCAGGGTGATGATACACTAGGCAACTTTTTGGCCATTTTGATAGGGCAAACGTTCTTGCAACAGGAATTTAGTGAGATGTGGGAAAATATGCGATGGAATATATCTAGGTACCAAGAGGCTGCCATGCAATCAGTGCAAACGTGTTGAGAAAACCGCTCGTCCAATGTTGCCGTGTATCACCACACTAGCCTATAGCTATTACTTTGTTGGCACAAACGTAGCATACTCACTCAATGGTCATTTGCCGACCCTGCTGGTCTTGATGGTCTTTTCCATTTTATCTTCGGTATCCTGAAGAAAATATCCAGCACACCGCTGTCCACGTGAAGGATAAAAATGTCATGCATAGTAATGCAACTCACACACGGGCTTGTCTCGGGGTTTGCATCAGCATTCAACCAAAATTGCCCATGCTGAAATTCATTACAGCAGAATGATTCAGTTTCTGTTGGCATCAGAGGGCAATTTGAGCAATGGCACCACCAGTCGCTGTTTGCTCTCAGCAGCTGATGTTCTGGATGGTCACCGCTGGCCATATCCTCTGGCTCGGCTAATGCGGCAGCAACCTCAGCCTCTCTCTGCAGCATTTCTTCAGTCGTGTACTGTGGCTCGAATAAATATGGTTGAATAGGTGAGTCAGCCAAAACACTGTCAAATGTATCCTCATCCATAAGATCCTCCGCACTCATATTTTGGGATGCCATTTTTGTGTTGGAAATGTAGCTAGTTTGCAATACAAGCTAAGAGAACAAGGAAGTTTTGTTTTTGGGTGGCATCTAGAGCAGTGTTTCCCAACCCAGTCCTCAAGGACCTCCTATCCTGCAGATTTTCATTGTAACCCTGCGTAGGTAGCCCTGCTTGTACTTACTCAACCAATCATCTCATAGCACTTAATTATGCAAGGTGTGCAAAATCTGACATAATTCATTGCTGATTAGTTGAATAACTACAAAAAGGTACCTATTCAGGGTTGCAAAGAAAATCTGCAGAATAGGGGGTCCTTGAGGACTGGGTTGGGAAACACTGATCTAGAGCGTGCCCCTGGAGGCGGAGCCTAGAAATCCTAACTGGACTTGCTTGTAATTTTTCCTCGTCACCAACTACGTCACTGGCGCATCAAATGACGACACTGGTGCCAGAAGAACAGATTTCGCAACTTCGCCCCAGAGACGCAGAGAACATTGACAACAACTGCAGATGTTTTTCACACTGTATCCCAAATTCGTATAGATAGAGATAAGGTTAAAAATCAGCGTAGTGGTCCTTTAACAACAAAATCACCTTTTGAGTTTTGGTAAATGTGAGATGTGAATTTTCTGAGATCTGAGTTACAAGTCCAGTGATACTTTTCTTCAGCTCTTTTCTTCAGCCTCGAAATTGCTTTCCAGAGAAGCAATTTCCATAATGAATCATAAAAAAAATATCATTGGTAAAAATAAAAATGCCTTTCACCCTGAACAGTGAAATCTAAATTTGTTGAAAAGATTTATTCAGCCAAAGCTAGAAACCTGATGTTTCTACATCTGCACAGACATGCATTTAATGTATTGAAAGCTCTCTCGCTACGCATAATTCAGTTGTGTCAGGCCTTAAGAATCTTTTTTTTTTCTTTTTCTTTTTTTCAATCTTCTCTCTTCTCCCTTTTTGACTGATGGGGATATAATAAATGAAATCATGAAAGGATCATCACTCTCACGGATTTACCAAGTGGATCATTTTGTCTTATGGAAAGAGCAGATACTCCTAATGTCTTATGCGCCCCGTGGAAATCCATTCATCAGTTTTCTTGTAGTGGGGAAATTCCAGCTTGGTCTGAATCCCAGTTGGATCCAGGCTGCCGGCTGCCTCTGCTCATGGAGGGGAAAAAAAGAGGATGTCTGCTTTGTGTCTGCCGGCCTAGGCCTGTTAGGAGTGCTCTCTGTTGTAGGTTATCTGTACCCCCCCCCCCCCACATACACACACACAAACACAAATATACACCTCCCACCCCCATTTAACTGTTTTCTTTCTTGGGGTTTATTTTCCCAGCGTGGGTTCCTCCGCTACCAAAGGCTTTTTTGAGGACACCGACATGAAAAACACCAAATTAACCAGAGACCACATTTAAAGCTGTTTATTACCATGCTTAACTATTTCGAGTTTATTATCCTCTCCAAAACAGTTCTGTGCCTCTGTCAACATTGCATATTCAGCCGACGTCCAACTGTGCCTTGATTGTCACGAAAAAAGTGGGAAAAAAAACAAAGACGAAAAAAAAACTGCTTTTAATGGGAAACCATGGATGACTAGAGGCTAAAATGATGATAAAGCATTAAATAACTGTTTCATTGTGGTTTAATACGTTTATGAAGTATGAAATGAAAAGGAAACCCCTCTGTTTTACTGAGTAAGGGACATAGCTAATTAGTGGGGTCTGGACCCGTTTAACCAAGGGCGCGACGGGGCTCATGCGAGAGGGAAAGAATAGTGAGTCTTCTTGTAAATGGATTTTCTTTTCATTTTTTTTTCTCTCCTTGTATTGAGTTATGAATAGGAGGTAACCAGCATATTGTCTGTTGTGGCGGCGGCATACAGTATAAGTTGTTATTACCTCCACTGCGTCAGTGCCTTCATTCTCAAAATGGAAGTGTTCAGCGCACGCTGATCCCTTTCAGCAGTGGCGTACGAGGTGCTGCCATGGTCCAGCTGCACGATGATGCTCGCTGGTATCGGTTTACAACTTTTCCTCAGGTCAATTAAAGTACTGCGCAAGTAGACTGTGCTTCCTAACTCGTGAGTCATTATGAAATGATGATGGCAGAGAATTTGGTTCCCCAATGAAACATATGGCAACATTTTGGCGATATGGACCAATGGTGACCGGGAGCCCAAAACCATAGATTGTAAATTAGAGAAATGCTCGCACAGATTGCATAGTGTGGTTTGTTGAAATCAGTCACGATACGTTTCACCGCCTCAGGTCAGGAACCATCCTAACTGCAACAAGTTCAACTGGCAATAATTTTTTTTTTTGGATCCCCCCCTTTTTCTCCCCAATCGTACGCGGCCAATAACGCCACTCTTCTGAGCCGTCCCGGTTGCTGCTCCACCCCCTCTGCCGATTCAGGGAAGGCTGCAGACTACCACATGCCTCCTCCGATATATGTGGAGTCGCCAGCTGCCTCTTTTCACTTGACAGTGAGGAGTTTCACCAGGGGGATGTAGCGCGTGGAAGGATCACGCTATTCCCCCCAGTTCCCCCTCCCCACCAAACAGGCGCCCCGACCGACCAGAGGAGGCGCTAGTGCAGCGACCAGGACACATACTCGCGTCTGGCTTCCCACTTGCAGACACGGCCAATTGTGTCTGTAGGGACGCCCAACCAAGACGGAGGTAACGGGGATTCGAACAGGCAATCCCCATGTTGGTAGGCAATGGCATAGACCGCCACTCTGCCTGGACACCCAACTGACGGTGTTTTTTATCAGTAATATGCAGTGTTGACATGAGACACTTGTTCTCAGGTATAGTAGTTAAATGTAGTGTGGTTTGACTGGTATTGAAATCCTATTTCAATGCAGAGTCCAATCAGAAGGTGTGATGTGATGCTTTAGTGTATTGATACCTCCTCAGTAAGGGTCAGGTCAAAGTAGAATCAGGACTGGACTTCAGTCTTCAGACACATGTTCAAGTTCACACATGTTCATGTGACATTTAAATGTAGTGTGAATTAGAAATTGGTTTTCAGATTTAACACAAAAAATATATATATTGTGAAACTTGAATTTTCAATGAATATGATCTCCAGAGATTGAGAGACTGAAGAACGGAGAGAGGGAGCGAGAGAGAAATAGAAAAAAAAAGGTGCTCCAACAGAAGAGGCCCTGGCTAGAAGAAAAAAAAAACCTTTGAACAAGCTGAATATGCTGTATATCAAAAAATCATCTCCACCTGAAGCCTTTTTTCCACTCGATCTTTTAATTTCTCCCCCCCCCATACTCTCTGTTAATGAAATGAACCTTGCCTTGAACTGTCTTTTTTTTAATTGCTGTCAGCTCAGATGAGAAAAGCGGGTGGGAAAAAGAAGGAAGAAAAAACTTTTTATCATTCCATAAATTAATTTTCAGCAAAGCGCGGGGTCGGGGTTGTGAATAGCAGTTTAATCAGACAGAAGGCTCCGTGCTCACTGCGTCCCGGGCTTTCAAGCCCCTGTTATTTAGAATAAATAAGGCAGCGTGGTTAAAAAGAAAAAGAAAAAAAGAAGCAGGGCTTTTAGAGAGACAGATGAGCGACCGCACAGCCACTTCAGGCGACGTGTGGGGGAGAAGACATTGGCCAGGGTCAATGTACAGGCTGAATAGACGCTTTAAGTATCCGGCTCTGTAATGAGACTGCCATAGTCTGCATGGCCTCCCTCGCACACAAACACACAACACGTAGCCGCGCTGACACACAAACACACGCCACGTAGCCGCCCTGACACACAAACACACGCCACGTAGCCGCCCTGACACACAAACACACGCCACCTAGCCGCCCTGACACACAGCTGTCACATGAAGGGGGTAACTCGTGCACCGTATGCCTGGACATACACATACTACATGCTCTCTGTGCAGACACGCACACACCCACTACTCACACTTGAATTTCATTTTTGTCTGGAATCGAACTTTTCAACCCCCCCCCCCCCCCAATTTTCCCTCCTTTTTGTTTTTTGTTTTTTGTTCAGAAAGGGCTATTTTTTTGGGGACCCATGCCTGTGTACTTGTTTTTCCCTGCAGGACTCTTTGACTTCTGAGTGTCCAGGTAGCGTGGCAGTCTATTCCATTGCCTATCAATATGGGGATCACCGGTTCGAATCCCCGCGTAACCTCTGGCTTGGTCGGGCGTCCCTATGGACACCATTGGCTGTGTCTGCGGGTGGGAAGCCGGATGTGGTTATGTGTCCTGGTCGCTGCACTAGCTCCTCCTCTGGTCAGTTGGGGCGCCCGTTCGGGGGGGGGGTAACTGGGGGGAATAGCTTGATTCTCCCACATGCTACATCCCCCTGGTGAAACTCCTCACTGTCAGGTGAAAAGAAGTGGCTGGTGACTCCGCATGTACTGGAGGAGGAATGTGGTAGTCTGCAGCCCTCCCGGGGTCGGCAGAGGGGGTGGAACATCGGCTGGGACTGCTTGGAAGGGTGGGGTAATTTGCCTGATACAATTGGGAAGAAAAACAGGACCCCCCCCCCCCTAAAACAAAAAAAAAAACAAAAAAACCCCAAAAAACGGGACTTGACTTCTGTTGCTGCTGCCAGCTATATTGGGATGTTTATGGATGTTTGCGTTCACAACTGTTGTGGCTTTCAATGGAGGCAGCAAGTTGTTTAAAGTGCTAACCACTAAAGAAAAAGACTTAAACACATATTCCTCTGACCATCATGTTCATCTCATTACCGTAGGAAGTCCCTCCATCAACTTCAGTTTCTTGTGTTATACTGAAGTCCAGCGTGTGGCTTATTTTGAAAGCTCTCGTTATTGTGGGGACATTTTTACTTAGATTTATTTGGACGTGTCAGTTGCTTACCTGTGAAAGCATCTTTCCCCCATATCTTTCCCCAACTGTACTTGGCCAATTACCCCACTCTTCCGAGCCATCCTGTCCCCCCCCAATTTTTCTTAATTTTTCTTCCCAATTGTTTCAGGCAAATTACCCCACGCTTCTGAGCCCTCCCGGTCGCTGCTCCACCCCCTCTGCCGATCCGGGGAGGGCTGCAGACTACCACACGCCTCCTCTGATATATGTGGAGTCGCCAGCCGCTTCTTTTCACCTGACAGTGAGGAGTTTTGCCAGTGGGACGAAGCGCGTGGGAGGATCATGCTATTCCCCTCAGTTCCCCCTCCCCCCTGAACAGGCGCCCCGGCCGCCCACAGGAGGTGCTAGTGCAGCGACCAGGACACATACCCACATCTGGCTTCTGACCCGCAGACACAGCCAATTGTGTCTGTAGGGATGCCTGACCAAGCTGGAGGTAACACGGGGATTCGAACTACCGATCCCCGTGTTCGTAGGCAACGGAATAGACTGCTACACTACCCGGACGCCTCTGTGAATGCATTTATTCTCATGTGCAGTCATAACATCTGTTTTGAACAGCTACATGGATGTTTGCAGTGCTGTATTTGTGGTGTGTGTGTGTGTGTGTGTGTGTGTGTGTGTGTGTGTGTGTGTGTGTGTGTGTGTGTGTGTGTGTGTGTGTGTGTGTGTGTGTGTGTGTGTGTGTGTGTGTTTGTGTGTGTGTGTGTGTGTGTGTGTTTCTCTCCAACCGCTCAAAGTCAAAATCAAACACTGATGCTGTCTAGGTCACTGAGCATGTGCTCATATATTGCACAAATGCTTGTCAGTAATAATTCATGAACCTAAAACCAATCAGAGTCATTGATGCATGGATTGTGGACAGTATACACTCATTACGCTGAGGGCCATGGCCTCTCGCTGAACAGGCATTTCTCTTCTGTACCAAAAGAACTGTACAACTACAGTCAAGGCTTGCTGACTTATGCGTATATTATGTAATACAGTTGGACTGAAACAATTATTAATTAATGTTTCATATCTAGAAAGCTTAAATGTGACATACCAAATGAAAAAAGAACAAAAAAAGCATTTATTCATTTTCATTTATGAATTTTTTTTTTAATATCCTTTGTCCGTAACTATTCTCAATGAAGGGAACGGTCTAATCCTCATTCATATTCATGAGCTGACCTTGGAGTGATAAGTACAAGCGGGTGTTAGCAGTAAGGGTGGCTGGGGTTTCATAATTTGATGAGTTGTTCTGGCAGGCTGTGTAATTGTAATTGCATGTGTCGGGATGATATCCAGAAAGATTGTCCAACGAAACTGAAAGAGGGGGAGCTTTTTTTAAAATGACGTGTGTGTGTGCTGTGTGCTGTACTTCTTCAACCAGGGCCTTTCTTTCATCACACACCTCTGTTAACTGGCTAACATCTCTCCGTGCTGCTGTGATCTTGGCTTCCAGCCTCCTCTTCCATGGAGAGCACTGTTGATGATGTGTTCTTGATCCTGTACCCAAGCATCTGCAGGATTATGGTTGCATTGGCATATACAAGCTCATTGGTCTCTGTTAGGGTGGTAGTCGAGATATCATGTAAGGCTATGTTCACATCGATGAGCAGACTTTGTGATGCTACTTTGTCACTGGAAGCCTAGTCTGTCCATGATTCTCACTTGAACCTCAGTAGCTTCAGCTGTCATGGCTGGTGAGATTGTTCCAGCTGGTTGGAGTCTGTCTTCATGTATCTCCTGCCTGCTGGGCAGCCCTTCAGGGTGCTGATTTACATGGTCATCCTGTTGGAGCCTCTCCATCTCAAGTTGTGACAGCGGCTTCCTTCTATTCACGTTTGAACACTGAGCTACTGGGTGCTTCTGAGTTAGTGTGGAAGTAGGTGTCCTACTGGTCCACAGTTACCACATATGCTTCATATAGTCCTTGTCCTGGGGTCTGCTGTTATAGTAGCATTCCATCAGTTCCAGGTTCTCGGCCCATGTCTATGAATGCCTTGTTCTAGTAAGCAAGCAAGTTTATTTATATAGCACATTTCGTACACAGGGCAATTCAGTGTGCTTTACACAAATAAAACAGAAAAAGGAACAACCATATAAATATAATTAAAATAAAAACAAATAGGAAAAACCATATATAAAATGTAATTAAAAGAGTACAAAGTACATAAAATAGTAATTAAAAAGATTAATGTGATTAAAGACAGGCACGATAAAAATAAAATACAAAGTACAAAAAAAAAAGAATAGAATATATACATAGTCACTTCCCTGCCAGGAGTGACTAGAGATCTACTTCCAGAATTAAAGTGCAGAAGGAATAAGGTGCAAGTTTTGATGCTCAGTCATAGGCATAAGAAAAAAGGAATGTTTTTAACCTAGATTTAAACATTGCTGTATTTGGGGCACATCTAAGATCTTGTGGTAGTTTGTTCCAGTTGCATGCAGCATAGCAGCTAAATGCTGCTTCATCATGTTTGGTTTGGACTCTGGGCTGGACTAATTGACCTGAGTCCATGGATCTTAGAGCCCTACCCAGTTTATACTCAACAAGCATGTCAGTGATGTACTCTGGGGCTACACCATTCAGTGATTTGTAGACAAGTAGCAGCACTTTAAAATCTATTCTGTAACTAACTGGAAGCCACTGTATAGATGTCAAGACTGGAGTAATGTGCTCTGTTCTCTTGGTCCTTGTTAAAATTCTAGCAGCAGCATTCTGATTAAGCTGCAGCTGTTTAATTGTCTTTTTGGGAAGCCCCAAGTTAAGAGAGTGTTACAGTAATCAATTCTACTGGAAATAAAAGCATGATTGAGCTTCTCTTGGTCATTTTGGGATACCAAAACCTTGATTCTGGCTATATTTTTAAGATGATAGAAGGCTTTTTTAGTGATTGCTTTGATATGGCTGGTGAACGTGAGATCTGAGTCTATTAGAACAACAAGATTACGGACTTGGTCTTTGGTTTTAAGAGCTTGAGACTTGAGTTGTTCATTATAATAGTTCTCTTTGTTGCCAAACACAATAATCTCTACTACTCGGACCTCAGGAGAGGTCCGAGTAGCAGGGACGGATTAAACCAATCTGGGGCCCAGGGCACAATAATTCACGAGGCCCCCCTATAACAACACCAGAGAGTCTGAATGCAATTTCACCAAGCAGTTTTGATTAGTCATGTGACTTACAGTAATCACCGGAAACAACGCAACGCATGTGATATTATTAGAGGACCTACAAAACGTTACATTATTATTATTATTATTATTATTATTATTGTTGTTGTTGTTGTTGTTCTTATTATTATTTCACACGTCACCAGCACTAACTGCTAAGGCGCGCAAACGTCACGTTAATGTTACCTCCCAGAATGCATTGAATATGTAAGGGATAATGTACAGTGAGCCGGTTATTATTACAAAATAATAATAACCGTCTTGCTGTACATTATCCCGCTTGTTACATGGCTACTTACTAAATAAATCAATAATTTGCCACAAACTATAACAAAAAATGTTTTTATTGATTTAAAAATTATTTTAGGCTATTGCTTCCATTCATCCAGATTACATTAGATTTCTACGTTCTACGCATAGCAACAGTCTGTTATACCTAGCAGCGGTGTCTATCAAGAAATAACACACCGCTAAATGTCGTAATTGACCAATCAGAATTGAGTATTCAACAAAGTCGCGTAACAAACTACAGTATAGGCTACTGACATAAACATTAAATATGACTGCGCCCATATTGAGTAGGAATTAATTAGCTTAGCATAACCAGTAAGGTTACAAGATTATAAAAAGCATTTTACACACCTCACATGTGCCAACAATTTATACAAGCACCGAAAAGAATCGGAATACACGCTTTGGTATCAATATTGGAAAACGCGTGAATAATAAATTAAATAAAAAAGTTATCAGCAAGCCAATCATGATGTGACAGTGATTTTTCGTGATACAACAGCAACGAATAGTGCCCGTAACTGCGGTAAACACAAATGCACAAGATAACATGATATAGGACCGATAGACAACCCAATTATCGTCTTAGGGCGAAGATGGTTACCTAGCCTGCCTGAGCCGGCCTTTAAGTTACATCTCCAAACGCCAAATCAGCAGACACAGCATTAAGTAAGAAACCCCCGTGGTCTTACCAGGCTTTAAGCATTATCTCCTTGTCTCAGGCAGTCTTCCCCCTTGACTTTCTCCTGGAAAAGTCCTCGACAACATCGTTAAAATCCATGGATCTCAATAGGTCTGATTCGATAGCCATAACTGACAATGCTTTCAGCCTCTTTTGGCCCACTTTTGATCTTAGTTCGTTTTTTATACGTGCTAATCGCGAAAAGGAACGTTCACCTTCACAATTCGTGACGGGTAAAGTCAGGATCAGTTTCAGTGCGATAAAAACGTTTGGGAAGGTCGAGTTGAGCCCATGTTTGATCAACATCTGCAGCAGTTGTGTGGGGGATTGTTTACCAGGCTCATCTTTCACAAAAAAAAAACGAACTGTAAAAGTTCGTCGACCAAATCTTTCCCCAAGTCATTTGGATAAGCAGCAGCCAATTCCATGGCTCGCTTGCGAGCGTCACTCAAATCAGCAGGGTTCTTTTCGAACAACACCCCAAAAAGATTGTTCACCTGCATATACGCCTACAGTCGGTGATCCAGACAAGTCAGTAATCGATCAGTGATAACATTAAAAGTTTCGACTCTGAACTTCTGGCTTCCTTCCAGTGATGCTGCAGGTTCGCTCGAGTCATCAGAAAACACCCTCGGCTTCCTTTTGCGATGTAGTTCATGCTGGTACTGTTTAGAAACACCGTTGATGCTTGTGGCAGATCTTTCAAAGTCTTCAAACTGATCTCACAGCGAAGCTACAAAATTTCTCAGAGTCCAGTAATCCGACTGCTGTCTTTAAGTCAATGTCATTCTTTTGCAATTGAACACTTGTCATTTTAAATCGTTGCAAAACAGTGTTCCAAAATTTAGCCATAAAAACAGTGTTCGCCCAGTTTACCGTGCAATGAAGCAGCCTCCTTTCGAGTATCAGCTGATTGATTCGCATCCTCAGATAACGCCATCAAGGCTTCTCTGATCGGGACATAACTCTGGCAAAGTGCTTTCGTTGAATCGGCTCGACAGCTCCACCTAGTATCCGATAATGTTTTCAGCGTTAGGGAGCGGCTGTCGCTGTCACCATGAAAAACTTTGTTCCAACGGTAGGTAGACGCGGAACAGAAATTATACAATGACTTTAAAACTCCAAAAAAATTACTAGCAGTTGGGCAGCTGTTCTCAACACTGTTAACCCCTACTAAATTCAGGGAGTGGGCAGCGCAAGGGATGTAGTGAATAAGAGGGTTGCGTTGTCACAAATGGGCCTGACAACCATTGTAGGGCCCAGACATGTTACTAGCGTTGTCATATGATTGCCCACGACAATTTTCCAGCTCCAAACCCAAGTCGGCGATCATTGATAGCACACAATCCGCGAGGCTTGCGCCGGTGTGGTCTTCTATGGGCTCAAATGCTATAAATCGTTCAACGACTTTTCCATCAGTGCTTACAAATCTAAAAACAAAGGTCAATTGATCAACATGGGATATATCGGGCATTGAATCCACAATTACGGAAAATATTTGGCCTGCTGGAGTTCTGCAGCTATAA
>NC_079219.1:37316186-37341186 GCF_029633865.1 Lampris incognitus | reverse complement strand
TATCCCAGCGCTCATTGGGCGGCAGACGGGGAGACACCCTGGACAGGCCGCCAGGCCATCACAGGGCCCACACACACACACACACACACACACACACACACACGCACACACACACACACGCGCACACACACACACACACACACACACACACACACACACACACACACACACACACACACACACACACACACACACACACACACACATGGCCGATTCACCCCAACCATTGTCAACATAAAGACACTGAGGTTCCAACAACAGTATTGATGTCCAAGGAGCTTCCACATTAAGCCAGGCTTTGCTGAACTTGTTTACATGCTGGATCCTGTCGGACCTCCCTCCGCCTGGGTGTAGCGCCTGTCCATTGAGGCCTCCTGTAGTTGATATGTTGGAAGGAACAGTGTGTTGATGGTCCAGTTTTGAATTCAACTATAGAGTGGGTTCTAAGGTAGGCTGTTGTCAGTCTGCAAAAACGTCATGCTGAGCGTTCTCCAAGGTTGCTCCCAGGTCATGGAATATCTGGAAAATAAGCAAGTTAAGTTTATCGATCTGGATTGCCTGTTCTTAACAGCTGATGTTAGGAGAAACAGGTGGAACACAGTAATTATTGGGAAGAAATGTTGCACATTTTGAATATGCGGATCTGTGCAGACTGTTGTGCATAAGCCCATTTGTTGTGAAGTTTTTTGCTCTTTCTCTCTCTCTCTGCACTCTCTTGGTGGAGCTGTTGCTATCTCTCTTCTTCTGTCTGTTTTGTCTCTTACACAAACAGTGCACTGCAGTGTTATGAGATGGAGCCTATTGGGAGAGTATAGTGGACTGTTATTGAGTGATTTTTGCAATCTTGATTTTGAAGGATACTCTTAGAATGTGTTGTGCACTCGCCTGCATCCCGGTCTGTGGCTGCTTACTTGGCCCTAGATCTCACGGCACATTACGGACTGTGGATGTGCAGGCCAACGTCAAACTGTAATTTGCAGCAGTGTCCGGTTTTCCAAATGTAATCAGAGTAATTGACTTTACTCCTGTTACGATAAAAGCACCAAGTCAGAATGGGTTTGCTTTTGTCAATTGCAAGCATTACTGTTCAATAACTGTTCAAATCAGTTGCAGCGCTGACATTGTGCCACATGACATGGACCAGGATCACCCTGTAAATGAAGAACAAGCTCCTCGACTGATTGCATTACTTGAACAAGTGATGCACCGTCTGTGAACAGACCAGATAACTGTTATAGTTTTTTACAAGCTCTTATAACACAGCACACATTTTACTTAGTAATGCTTTACTTCGGCCACAGCTCGCAGTGTGGGGCCAACACTGTTAAATGCCCCCATCACATGTTGCCATTCAAGTTTTTTCCTTTTCTTTGAGATGCCTCAACTGAGGCCCCCAAATAGTATTATGGTGCTCAACCTCAGTGATGACCACCTCGATTTCGCACTCTGCAAATATTGCCTTCTTTCCCCCCGCTGTCCTCCCCAGTTGTATCCGGCCAATTACCCCACTCTTCTGACCTTTCCTGGTTGCTGCTCCACCCCTTATGCCGATTTGGGGGGGGGGGGCTGCAGACTACCACATGTCTCCTTCGATGCATGTGGAGTCACCCGACCAAGCCCAAGCTGGAGGTAACACGGGGATTCGATCCGGTGATCTCCGTGTTGGGAGGCAACGGAATAGACCGCCACGCTACCTGGACGCCCCTCACCTTGTCTTAAAGTCGACGTCTCCATCTTCCCCTCAATGATAGTACAACAAAGCCTCCTTAGAAATGTAAGCATATTCATGAGCTATTTAGCATCTCCATGCCTCGACAGGTATGTCATCTGGACCAACTGCCTTCCCACTCTTCATCCTCCAAGACCCTTTGTGTCACTCATTCCTAGTGCATTGTGGGTAAGTTGGCCAGGTTGTGTTTGATCGCTTCCGGAAACAATTGACCTTTCGTAAAGTACCGCCTCAGAACGGTGCTTGTCCAATCCTACCTTAGCAACGGTCCGTCAAGCTTTCAAACACATAACAAAATGCTGAAACGGTGTGCCTATGGGATCTGCAAATCGTATACTAGATATCTGAAAAGTTTGGAGGGGGTGTCATTTTCTTTCCCTTCTTGAAACCCAGAACGCAAGAAGCGCAATGTCGGCAATAGATTTGGCAGTATAGCAGACCCCATGGCCAGCTTAATCCATCCAAAATCAACAAAAATACCTGTCTGCTCCAAGCTAAGCTTGCTACTAGCTATTATTGATAGCTAATACAGCTAACGTATTGTTACTGTTACTTTTACCCACACAATGCGCTGATTTCTTCCTTCATGTTTTGGTGTTTTCCAGCTACTTCCTGGATAGTTCTGAAATGCTTGACGGGCATAGCAACAGTAACTAAGGGGGACGGGACTTTGCGAAAGGTCAATTCCTTCGCTCGTGTCTCTTTGTACTTTATTTTTGAAAATAATTTAACGATTGACGACTGACTATTGACTACGGGTAATATACAAAAAAAATGCTCTTCGATAGAGAGGGGAGGTTTTAATTTGAGAAGAAATTAACCGTGTTCTTACAACTATACCTGACCCCTTTTCACTGCTGCTCATAATGCATATGTATAGGGTAAAAAAAAAAAATCACATCTAGCCAAATATGATCATTTTTATGAAAAGAAAGTTTGTTATATTATTGTGTTACATTGCAAGCTCCTCAAGAAAACAGGCAGTAGACATCCACTCTGTGACACGTTGTCTTGGCTTTTACCCTAAACTTTTAAGGTACCATCACCAGCCAGCAGCAGATCATAGCAGGTTGCGAGTTCCAATCAGACAGTCGACAGTGGCATGGAAACGTGGCTCGTGGCGGTCTGCTGTGAGTGTTAGTCTCTAGGCAAAGACAGCCCCGTTTTCCGTAGGGTGACTTTTTATTGGAAAAACCAGGTCAATCACTTATTTGTCCAAATCTGCATTCTTGTTACTCATAGAGTATTATTAGTATTGGGCTTTTGTGACATTTACCTCATTGGAATAACACGGTCTAACAGTAAGCACAATGAAGATTTCTGGTAAAGTTGACGATTTATAAAAATGGATTGGACTCTGGGACACCGTTCCTCTTTTTTTCCTCTCTGTGTCTGTTTCCTCTTGTTCTACTTGCTTGTCTCACTGTTTTTCCCTTTGAAATCTCACCTGCCCCTCCTTCTCATCTCTCCCCTCCTTACCTGTTTATGAAGATATTCTTTTAGGGTGTTTGGGTAGCGTAGCGGTCTATTCCGTGCCTACCAACACGGGCATCGCCGGTTTGAATCCCCATGTTGCCTCCAGCTTGGTCGGGCATCCCTTACAGACACAATTGGCTGTGTGCGGGTGGGAAGCCGGATGTGGGTATGTGTCCTGGTCACTGCACTAACGCCTCCTCTGGTCATTTGGGGCGCCCGTTCAGAGGGTAGGGGGAACTGGGGGGAATAGCCTGATCCTCCCATGTGCTACGTCCCCCCTGGTGAAACTGCTCACTGTCAGGTGAAAAGAAGCGGCTGGCGACTCCACATGTATCAGAGGAGGAGGCACGTGGTAGTCTGCAGCCCTCCCCGGATCAGCAGAGGAGGTGGAGCAGTGACCAGGATGGGTCAGAAGTGTGGGGTAATTGGCCGGGTACGATTGGGGGGGAAAAAAAGGGAGAAAAATACCAAAAAAAAAAAAAGGACATTCTTTTGACAGTTTTCCTATTGATCATGCCTGAACGTTTCCCTCGTCTCTCCCTGTCTTCTCTCTCTTTGCTCCCTTTTCTCGTACATTGATGACTTTGGTTCATGTCTGTCTCCGTTCATTCCCAGAGATTCCAGAGGCCAGGAATCTGGTCACCTGAGACCAGCTGTTTGTGATAAAGTTGCCTCAGCAAACTTTGCCGTTGTACTAGGAGTTTAGCTGGCAGTGCTAACGAAGACATGAACGTAATGATAAACACAAAGGATTTGACCCAATTTCAAATCTAGTGAGTTTATTAAAGTAAGAGCCATGTTAGACTGAAACAGACTGTTGAACTTAAGCCCTATTGGTGAGGGACTAGTATTACCTGGGGATCTCATGGTATATAGAAGTTATCCCACCGCGTGGCACATTTGCACAGGATAAGCAAAGTTGATCAAGGCTCATCATAACAGCCACTTCTTATACACTATTTTCCTCTGCAACTACGTCTTGAACGTCATATATGTGTGTGTGTGTATATGTATACACACACAGACACAGACACACACATCGTCTATGTACCTTGTGGCATGTTGTCATGCCACAAGGATGATTTTGTTCTTCTGATGGATTTGAGCTTGCTCTTTCTGTGAATGGGTCTCTATGCTGTGTATGCCGGTAGCCATACCAACATGTACCCTGGCTCCGCTGAATGACAGAAGCTAAGCAGGTATGGGCTTAGCTAGTACTTGGATGGGAAACCTCCTGGGAAAACGGAGTTGCTGCTGGAAGTGGTTTTGGCGGGCCAGTAGGCGACATTCTTCCCTCTGGTCCTAATAAACAAATCCCACTGCCCCAGTGCAGTGATGGGGACACTGTGCTGGAGGAGATGCTGTCCTTCAGATGAGATGTTAAACCGAGTTCCTGACTCAGTATGGTCATTAAAGATCCCATGGCACTTATCACAAAGCATAAGCGTGTTCTCCGGTGTCCTGGCAAAATTCCCAACCTGGCTGTCTCCATCTGGCCACCTAATCATCCCCCCATGTAATTGGCTCAATGATTCCTCCCTCTCCACCTCAAGCTGATGTGTGGTGAGCATTTTGGTGCAAAATGGCTGCCATGCATCACCCAGGTGGGTGATGCACATTGGTGGTGGTTGACGTGAGTTTTCCCCCTTCACCGTGGAGAGAAATTGGGCTATACAACAAATAAAATTGGCTTGACTTGACTGCGATGCACTTTGGGCATCAAGATAAAGTGCTATATAAATGTAACACATTATTATCATTCCGGTGAGATGATCCTCCTGAATTTGCACCCAAAATGCTGTCAAAACATACACTACCGTTCAAAAGTTTGGGATCACCCAAACAATTTTGTGTTTTCCATGAAAAGTCACACTTATTCACCACCATATGTTGTGAAATGAATAGAAAATAGAGTCAAGACATTGACAAGGTTAGAAATAATGATTTGTATTTGAAATAAGATTTTTTTTACATCAAACTTTGCTTTCGTCAAAGAATCCTCCATTTGCAGCAATTACAGCATTGCAGACCTTTGGCATTCTAGCTGTTAATTTGTTGAGGTAATCTGGAGAAATTGCACCCCACGCTTCCAGAAGCAGCTCCCACAAGTTGGATTGGTTGGATGGGCACTTCTTTGAGCAGATTGAGTTTCTGGAGCATCACATTTGTGGGGTCAATTAAACGCTCAAAATGGCCAGAAAAAGAGAACTTTCATCTGAAACTCGACAGTCTATTCTTGTTCTTAGAAATGAAGGCTATTCCATGCGAGAAATTGCTAAGAAATTGAAGATTTCCTACACCGGTGTGTACTACTCCCTTCAGAGGACAGCACAAACAGGCTCTAACAGGTACTATTTAATGAAGATGCCAGTTGGGGACCTGTGAGGCGTCTGTTTCTCAAACTAGAGACTCTAATGTACTTATCTTCTTGCTCAGTTGTGCAACGCGGCCTCCCACTTCTTTTTCTACTCTGGTTAGAGCCTGTTTGTGCTGTCCTCTGAAGGGAGTAGTACACACCGGTGTAGGAAATCTTCAATTTCTTAGCAATTTCTCGCATGGAATAGCCTTCATTTCTAAGAACAAGAATAGACTGTCGAGTTTCAGATGAAAGTTCTCTTTTTCTGGCCATTTTGAGCGTTTAATTGACCCCACAAATGTGATGCTCCAGAAACTCAATCTGCTCAAAGAAGTGCCCATCCAACCAATCCAACTTGTGGGAGCTGCTTCTGGAAGCGTGGGGTGCAATTTCTCCAGATTACCTCAACAAATTAACAGCTAGAATGCCAAAGGTCTGCAATGCTGTAATTGCTGCAAATGGAGGATTCTTTGACGAAAGCAAAGTTTGATGTAAAAAAAATCTTATTTCAAATACAAATCATTATTTCTAACCTTGTCAATGTCTTGACTCTATTTTCTATTCATTTCACAACATATGGTGGTGAATAAGCGTGACTTTTCATGGAAAACACGAAATTGTTTGGGTGATCCCAAACTTTTGAACGGTAGTGTATATTTATAATTTCCACCACAGCCTCCATAGTTCACACCTGGGAAAGAGGTAGAAAAAAGGCACAGAGAAAGCAGAAAACCTTGATTACAAAAAGACCCCAAATTACTGAGGTACCCATTCACATAGGGCTAATATTCTCAAATGACCTCTGTGTTTGCTGAAATATGGTAGGTAATTTGCGCTGGCATTTTTACTCTGCAGATTATGGACAATACCGGTCCCGTGCAAATAGGGCCTTAATGACAAGGTGTTAGAATAGCAGCATGCACTGGACCCTCCGGGTCTTATGTGTGTTGTGTCTAGATAAGAAATTGTGAAGTTAAACCCTTTTCACAAGGGACTAGTATTACCTGGGGACCTCTAGTAATTTGCAGTAATTGCGGAGGTCGCCTGTGATCTTAATCCTGTGCGAATCGGCCATGCCCGTAATCTGTGAGGTAAAAATTGCAGCACAAATCACCTGCCATATTTCAGCAAACACGGAGGTCATTTGAGAATATTAGCCCTGTGCAAAGCGGCACCTCAGTAATTTGGGGTCGTATTTTTATTGTTTTTTTTTTTTTTTGAAAGGCTTTGTTTTCTCCACGCCTTTTTTTCTGCCACTTTCCCAGTTGAGAATTACAGAGGCTGCGCCGGGAATTGTAAACGAAAGTTTCGACAGCATTTTGGGTGCAAATTCGGGAGGCTTATCTCGCCACACAGCATGGAGACCCATTCACAGAAAGAGCAAGCTCAAATCCATCAGAAGAGCAACGTCATGGAAAGATGAGGAGATGGATGCCGTGCATGGCGGCGAGCGGTGAGGAACGTATAACTACGTATATAGTAAGCTGTTTAAGATGTGGTTGCAGAGGAACATAGTGTGCGGTAAACAGATATGACGTGAAGCCTTGACATTTTTCAATCATATGCGGGGGGGATAATGTCTGTAAATTCGAGTAAAATACAGATTTCGCTTATCTCGTGCGAATGTGCCGCACAAAACACAGATGTGTGGTAGGGGTGGGGGGGTAATTTCTAGATCACACGAGGTCCCCAGGTAATACCAGGCCCATGTGAATAGGGCTTTAGGTTTTTAGGTTTTATATGTAGATGTGTGTGTGTGTGTGTGTGTGTGTGTGTATGATATATATATATATATGGCGTTTTTTTCCGAAACCGTCAATGGTGTTGAGTGGTTGACTAACGAGGAGTGGAATATCAAAATGTCACATATATTTTTTTTATTTTTTTTTTGAATATCCATGTGCTTGTACACAGCCAAGCTCGCACACTTATTCGTGTCTTAATTGCTAAGGTGTGATGGGTACTTAACCTTTCCCCCTGCTGCTTATGCTAATGACGAAAGGTCAGGAGTGTGCTCATCTGGCTGGCTCTCTGTCAGCCCAGCTTGAAACAACTGTCGGAGGGCGGAGGAGAAGGGAGGGTGATGACAGGTGGGGAGTTGGAGAGGGAGGATTAAGGAGACAGAAGGAGGGGAGGCGGGATACATTGAAACAGAGTGAAGTCGGGACAGATAAGAATAGGTAGAAGTATGCCGTTAAATGAAAGGGAATGCAGGAAATCCGGAGTGGGTTAATTCTCTAATGTATGTTCCAACAAACGAGGATGGACGGACATAGAGAAGACGTTTCAGTATGCAGGAATATATATTTTTGTTCTTTTTGAGTTTGTTCTTTGTTTGTTTTTTCTTTTCTCCCCTGGTCATTATGACCTCATCCTTTAAGCAACACTTTTGTTAAGGACCATATGGTGTGTGTGTGTGTGTGTGTGTGTGTGTGTGTGTGTGTGTGTGTGTGTGTGTGTGTGTGTGTGTGTAATGAGCTCATCGTTTGCCTCATGCGGTTAGCAGTATATGTCTCGGGGTGTTAAACAGCAGGGCCTGAGTATATGTGCAGGCCTGCCTGTGCACAAGCATGTGAGAAGACACACATTGAAATACTTGTGCAATAGCAGACATGTACAAATAAACAGATTCTTTTGTATGGTTTTATTTAAAAATAAGCTCTCGGGATATACATAGATAAACTGTACGCTTATGTTTGTTTTTCTTTTATGTCCAATACAGGGGATTCTGGATCCATCTGTGTTTCAACATGATTCAGAAATACACTGGGTGTGAAAAAAATGCCTTTCTATTGTTGGTATATTTTTGTTATATTTTGTTGCTCTCTGCACCACAATTAGGTTATACATTTCTTCCTCTGTTGATGAATTCTGGTGGGTTTTCGGGTTGCAGTTAAAGGACAGTGTCATACTAGAGACAGAGCCTGGAGATGTGGAGGTATGCACTGGAGAGATGAGGAGTGAAAGTCAGTGGGAGCAAGACAGAATACATATGTGTGAACAAGAGGGAGGACAGTGGAATGGTGAGGATGCAAGGAGTAGACGTGACAAAAGTGGATGAGTTTAAATACTTGGGGTCAACTGTTCAAAATAACGGGGAGTGTGGAAGAGAGGTGAAGAAGAGAGTGCAGGCAGGGTGGAGTGGGTGGAGAAGAGTGTCAGGAGTGATTTGCGACAGAAGGGTATCAGCAAGAGTTAAAGGGAAGGTTTACAAGATGGTTGTGAGACCAGCTATGTTATATGGTTTGGAGACAGTGGCACTGATGAAAAGACAGGAGGAGGAGCTGGAGGTGGCAGAGTTGAAGATGCTAAGATTTTCACTGGGAGTGACGAAGGACGGGATTAGGAATGATTATATTAGAGAGACAGCTCAGGTTGGATGGTTTTGAGACAAAGCAAGAGAGGCAAGATTGAGATGGATTGGATATGTGTGGAGGAGAGATGCTGGGTATATTGGGAGAAGGATGCTGAATATGGAGCTGCCAGGGAAGAGGAAAAGAGGAAGGCCAAAGAGGAGGTTTATGGATGTGGTGAGGGAGGACATGCAGGTGGCTGGTGTGACAGAGGAAGATGCAGAGGACAGGAAGAGATGGAAATGGATGATCCGCTGTGGTGACCCCTAAGGGGAGCAGCGGAAAGTAGTAGTAGTAGATTGTGTTTTATGTCTGTATGTATGTTTATTCTTTATTTCCTCTGTCACTTTGTGATGTCTCTGCTCTCAGAAGATGCATTATAATAAACTAGAGGAGTCCACTCAGTAGAGTGCAGATCTCTGCCAGGCATACATATCTCCCCTTCTTCGGTGTTCGAACTTGGCGACAAACCACCCCTTTTTTCACCTACCGGGAGAAGGGACACGCACATGGGCAGAAAAACCAGCACTTTTCTTGCCGTGATAAGACTTAAGCAGCGCCCAATTCGATTGAGTGGGGAAACATGGGGGGGGGGGGTTAATATGCAGCGCTCAAGCTAAAAAATCTACTCAATTTATAAAATCTACCTATTAAAACGTTTTGCCTGTCAGTCTCCTAGGTGGACCCTCACATGACAGCGATCAAGTCTAATGTGAAATGACAGAGATCAGGCTATCATCATTTCAAAGCCCTGATTAAAATACTTCAAATATTTTCACCACTGCAGTTTCATGATATGAAATGAATGAAGGTGAATGGTTGCTCTGCTGATTGACTTTCATTCATAAGCCAACAGTAAGAAAACATAGCTCAGCCATGGGACATGTTATATTGTAGCTACTAGGATGTATCCAGCGGTGACTGTGATTACTCCTCCTCGTGAAATTGTATCTTTATAGCGGAGTTTTAACATTGGAGACTATGGCACTTCCACATGGTGGCGAGGTGAATGAGGCGGATTACTTTCGATTCATCCGGTGTTCCTCCAGTTCTCCTGTGCTGAGATCAGCAGTGAACGGTTTGCTGTCTTGTGAAACATGATCGACTTATCGTTTACTTTCAAGACTCGTATCCGAAGATGAAGTGTTTTGGTTTTGACGCTGTCGCTGCCCAATCTGACTCAGCTGTTGAGGTGAGTTGTGCACGCCCACGGTTGACTCGGATCAGGCAGCGGCAGAGCAGCGCTGGTCGAGTGAGCTAGAGTGAACAGAGGAAGGGGTGATAGTGAGAACAAATGTTTTTCGAAAGTTTTGAATCACTCCAACCATGAGAGGTTCTTCACCATACAGTCATACATGTGCATAACATTTTTTTTTAGGCAGATAGGCCCAGTTGTTTGCGAGATTAGCCGCAGAAACATACATACACACATAAGCGCGTGACCAAATGCATAATCCCCCCCAGGCTACCTCCTGATGGAGATATTAAAGTTACTGACTTGTGAACAGAATGATACGGGATTAAAAAGTTTGTAATTGGACGTACGCTTCACATTTGGAATTGAGTAGTTAACGTGGCATATGATTTATATAATTTCTGTATTTTAGATTTTACTCGGACCATTAGAAGGGATGAAAACCCTATGGCATGCAGAAAAAGGTTGCTTCCTTGCCATCCGCTTTAGTCACTTTGCAACGTGTCATCTCTTCTTAGTACAATCAACATAATGGGATCACAAAGTCAGATTACATTCTCCATAGAGAAAAAACTGCATGGATCTAGATGTTCTCCAAAGAACACTAATTGATGTCATCACTCTTTACATATAATACAAAGAGCTGATAGCATCCATGTTGATGCTACAAAGATTTCCGTGATCTGAAATGGCCTTTTCCTTCTTCTCAAGTATCATCACTGAAAAGTTGAAGGGACCTTACAATATATAGGTCATGCCCTATGGTCCACCCAGGACCTACAGTCATTTTAATGTCATATTTACAGTAAGGGACTTCTCCCTGTCAGCCTGATCAATTCAATGGGACATTCAGTCTGCTCTAATTTGACTGATTCACTGTGTCCATTCAGCTGTTAAAAACCAGGATGTACAGCATGGCCCTGCCTACCTCGCGTTCCTACCAAGAGGTCATACATGTATGCATAGACTGGTTGCCTTGGCCATTCACTGCTGTTTGTGTGTCCAGAGCCTGGGCGCACATATGTATGTTTCTTTATGTGTATGTTTCAGTGTGTGTGTTCGTATATGTGTGTGTGTGTGTGTGTGTGTGTGTGTGTGTATGTGTAGACTTGGGGCTATGAACAACAGTAACACCAACTTGACAGGGGTCCATGGAGATGTGGGGTGCGGTGCCAAGCCCAGGAAAAACACACACACACACACACACACACACACACACACACACACACACACACACACACACACACACAAGCACACACGCGCGCACACACACCTCATCCTCTGATCGCAGGGGACATCTGCTCCAGTCCGGGTCACTGGCAGTGGGCTCTCACCGGGGCTCAAAACAATCGCCGTGGTGACCACACCACATTAACCCGCCCCATCCCATCCCATCCTGGAGCCGTGTGCGATGTGATTGGCCCAATTTCCCCCTGGGGTGCCGAGGCGACAGCTCAGGCGCCATGGTCTGACTCACTGTGTCAGATTTGCCTGTGTGGGCGGGAGAGAGGAGCACATTGAGGGAGCGTTTGGTGCATCTGGGCAGGAGAGGCTGCGAGTTATGTTGACAGACAGAGTACATCTCCATGTATGTGTGTGTGTGTGTGTGTGTGTGCTCGTGTATCAATGCCAGTACAGGTGCTCCCCTCTGTAGATCTGTCACAGTCTCATCTCTCTCTCGCTCCCTTTTATTTGTTTCTCCAGTCTCATCAATTGTTTCGATACCTGTTTATCCATACCACCCTCCTAGCTGCCTCCCTTTTTCTCATCTCCTGTGACTGCTCCCCAGGCAGGGCCTGCTTACACAATAGGTGACCGACAGAGGCGATTACAGTGGCTTAGACATTAATTCATCCCATATAGACTTGATAGAGACTACTCACATTTCCTTCATGGGTATATAAATGGCAGCATGCATGACAAATGTTGCATTGCGTATATTTGTAGAAACTGGGCACAGGAGACTCGGATCACATGATTAAGGGGGGCTTGTGCAGACTTAGATTTGTGTAAATGTCATTTAATGAGCTGAGCTTTCTTTCAGTCAGACATTCATCAGAACACAAGTGGTGAACAGTGGATGACCAGGAGTCATGTAACAAGCCTGCCATTCATATAACTAGCCTGATGTGCAACACATGCAAACACCTTATCATAGGATTCAGTTGTAATTTTATTTTTCTGCTCCTTCAGAAATGTCATCACAGACATTTCAGTTGAGAAGACCACAAGCTTTTGCATTATTATTATTATTATTATTATTATTATTATTATTCCCTTACTATGGAATCTTTTTTTCTGTCCAAAGATTTTCCCTGTATTATGGCACTGAGCACTATTCACACATTCCCATTTTGTACAGGCACTGGGACGGTGTGTATGGCCCAGGTTTAAAGGGGAAAAAAAATCTGATTTCCAACCTTGTCTCTGTCTATCTGTGACAGGGACAGCACATGAGAAACACTCGCAGTTGTTCCTGATCATTTCTGCGTCTCTGGGACGGCAGTCAAATAGAGTTATATTCTGGCTGCCAAGCCATGTGGCGCGATGTCAGTTGGTGGTCCAAAAGACTACAGCCTAGTAGGGTTTCTGATACTCAGATCTACTCTAAAGATGCTGTTAAAAAACAAAACAAGTCACATCCTCGTGCTCTCGACTAAGCTCTGTTTCCTGTGGTGGGAAATGACGTCGCACAACACTAGTGCAGAGGAGTTTATGGACGATGATACAGAGGCAAATGCGCAATGCATTCTGGTACGTGTCGGTGCTGTGGGAAAGACTGTGAAGGCATCTGGGTGGCGTGGCGGTCTATTCCGCTGCCTACCAACACGGGAATCGCCGGTTCAAACCCCATGTTACCTCCGGCTTGGCCGGGCATCCCTACAGACACAATTGGCCCTGGATGTGGGTATGTGTCCTGGTCGCTGCACTAGCGCCTCCTCTGGTTGGTCGGGGCGCCCGTTCGGGGGGGAGGGGGAACTGGGGAGAATAGCGTGATCCTCCCACGCGCTACGTCCCCCTGGTGAAACGCCTCACTGTCAGGTGAAAAGAAGCGGCTGGTGACTCCACATGTATGGGAGGAGGCATGTGGTAGTCTGCAGCCCTCCCCGCATTGGCAGAGGGGGTGGAGCAGTGACCGGCTCAGAAGAGTGGGGTAATTGGAAAAGTACAGCTGGGGAGAAAAAGCGGGGGGGAATCCTACAAAAAAAAAATGTAAGGAAAGGCTGTGAGCAGGAGGATTTTGCCTCAATCGACTACGTTACTCATCAGTACTTAGTGCACATACACAAAACCATCGGTGGAGTTCCCTCCAGCGTTGGCCCGTACCAACTAGGTATGTCAGTTGGAGCTCCTTGTGTCTATAAAAAGAGGATGGCCCTTCAAGTGCCGGGCTAGTAGCGCAGGATAAGTGGCCAAGAGATGCCATTAATCTTAGGCTTGTGTTTTTAATCATGTGAGTTTTAGGGATGTAATGTAGGTGGTGGTGATACAGGAGACAGAACCCCCCCCCCCCAGCTCCCCCATACTTTTTCAACATATCAGAATGATACTTACAGCGTCCAGCTCTTTAAGCCACAGTAATACACCGAGGAGGGTTGTCTAGCTTCCAAAATGATGTGCTACTATCTGTTCGATAGCCGCGTGCCCAGAAATAAGCAACACACACACAAGGAAAGCAAAAAAAAAAGAGGGTGTTATCGATCCATCCCAAAGAACTCCCAGCTGTCAACAGTGCTAACCCTGGATAATACAAACAGGCTGTGAATAAAAATAATGATTATCAACCCCCCCCACCCCCCAAGAACTTCTGTCCCTCCACTCCTTTCTCTTTTCATCCATTTCTCCCCTCCCCTTCTTTGTTCCTGTCTTTCCCTTAACCGTGCAGACAGACTCAGTTGTCTGCCCGTATCTTTCTCTCCCTCCCCTGTCCTCCCCTGTCCTCGACTTCCTCCCACCACGCTCCGTCTTTGCTGCATTCTGCTGGCAAATACAAACAGACTGAATTAAAACACAACTGACTGAGTTCGTATCAACCTTCATTGCTCCTCATGTCTCCCCCGCCCTCCATTCCTCCCTCCAGCTCTTCAGCACCCCCACCCCCGTCTCTCTCCATCCCTCGGTCCCTCCCTCGCTCCAGCTGTCAGGAGGTTTCATGATTAAAGATTCATACTGGAGTCTGGGCAGCTCTTCCAAAAGCTCTTGTCAAACAGACCGAGCGTTTCAAATCACACTGCCACTAAACAGATATGACACGCCTGCACACAGGGTGTGTTCTAATTCACTTTCACCCCCCCCCACACACACACACACACAGCTTTTGGTTTCCCAGCATCTTTAAAGCTGGCTCTTAGTGATTTTGGTTATGGGTAGGTAATATCTGGCAGCCCTTAGGTTTATCTTGGCAAGGGTTTTCCTTCCTCCAGTCCATTTTCTACGGTTTGCTGCTACTTTTCCTCATCTTAGGCTTCATGTCTTCAGATATAATATCAGCTAGGGCTGGGCGATATTGACAAAATCAAATATCAGATGATTATTATTATTATTATTTTACTTTTACTGAATTGCTCTATTGATATTGACAATATTTTGGAGATGGCTGTCGATGCTGTCGTAAGAAATTACCACACAAGAACATTTTGAAAAATGATAATTAGTAATGGGGGTATGATAACCCAAGCAAGTAGAGACATAAAAGACTTTAGTAAGTAACAAAAAAAAATGCTATCATGGGGCGTCTGGGTGGCGTGGAGGTCTATTCCGTTGCCTACCAACACGGGGATCACTGGTTTGAATCTCCATGTTGCCTCCGGCTTGGTTGGGCGTCCCTACAGACACAGTTGGCTGTGTGCGGGTGGAAAGCCAGATGTGGGTATGTGTCCTGGTCGCTGCACTAGTGCCCCCTCTGGTCGGTCGGGGCGCCTGCGCAGGGAGGGAGGGCGAACTGGGGGGAATAGCATGATCCTCCCACGCACTACATCCCCCTGGCGAAACTCCTCACTATCAGGTGAAAATAAGTGGCTGGTGACTCCACATGTATCAGAGGAGGCATGTGGTAGTCTGCAGCCCTCCCCGCATCGGCAGAGGGGGTGGAGTAGCGACCGGGACGGCTCGGAAGAGTGGGGCAGTTGGCCAAGTACAATTGGGGAGAAAAAGGGCAAAAAGAAAAAAAAATGCCATCACTTTACTGTAATGCAGCGTTTTAAGACCAGAGTATGATAAATTTAGGTTCTATCTTCTATTATATTACGATAACCAAAATCCCAGGCCATGTTCTAGTATTGTATCACAATATCAACATTATGTCGATATTTTGCCCAACTTTAACATCATGCTGCGGGAAGGAATGTAATCTATTTTCGCAAAATTAATCTGAACACAAACCGGTGTTCACATATAAGAATACAAGCCTACCACAGCTGTCTCCCTCTCGCACACATACACAAACACATGCATGCATTTTGCATGCATATAAGAGCAGTGCAATTTTTAATACCTCCCAAATCCTCTGCAGTATTCCGATGTCCGCTTGGTTGTAACCCATAATGTAGTGGAGGACAAGATTAGAAAAGGATACTGCTACAAAGGAAACACCGCAGACACTTTTTAGCCAAACATTTCATTCTGAGAGGGACGGCGTATGGATGAAAAGTTCAAATGTTCAAGTTTGAAAAAGAGCTTCGTAATAAAGACTTTATTAGCTGTGTGCAATATGTTGGAATGTCCTGGCAAAGCCACAAAGCCCCAAGAAAAGAATTCCTTGAGAAAGGAATTCTACTGATGTTAAACATCAAAACAGCAAAACAGTCCCAATGAAGGCCAAGGGACCGATACGTTTTTGAGTGGTCATCCTTCAGTCCTCGTATAAAAGCGTTATATTGACACAAAGGCCTTACAAAAAAAAAAAATCTTGATGTACCTATTGGTGGAGTTTGCTGAATAAAGAGTTCTGTCATTGAATGACTAAATGGAATTTCTCGTCAGTGTTTATTCAGAAGTTTTTAATGAAAAGTCCCGAGTTTTTCCCGTCTGTCGTCTTCAAAAGGTACAATTGGTTGTCCGCCAAGTGGAACAAGGCATTTGCCATGTAAACAACCGTCTAAAATGTGGAGGACTCAAGGTTGACTCGAGGTTTTGAGGCCACTTGTAAGAAAAAGTCAATATGCTGACATGGGTAGAACACCATGTCATTATCAACCCCCATCATTTTTCTCTGCTTTTGATTATAAATGCGAAGCACTACTACTACTACTACTACTACTGCTACTACTACTACTACTACTACTACTACTGCTACTACTACTGCTACTACTACTGCTACTACTACTACTGCTACTACTGGCACTACTACTACTACTACTACTGCTACTACCACTACTACTACTGCTACTACTACTACTACTACTACTGCTGCTACTACTACTACTGCTACTACCACTACCACTACTGCTACTACTACTACTACTACTACTACTACTATCACTACTACTGCTACTACTACTACTACTACTACTTTCGGCTGCTTCCATTAGGGTTGCCACAGTGGATCATCCGTTTCCATCTCTTCCTGTCCTCTGCATCCTCCTCTTGTCACACCAGCCACCTGCATGTCCTCCCTCACCACCTCCATAAACCTCCTCTTTGGCCTTCCTCTTTTCCTCTCCCCTGGCAGCTCCATATTCAGCATCCTTCCCCCAATATACCCAGCATCTCTCCTCCACACATGTCCAAGCCATCTCAATCTTGCTTCTCTTGCTTTGTCTCCAAACTATCCAGCCCGGACGCCCCTTGAATTCTATTTTTGTTTATTCATTTATTTGTCCTTTCGTATTTTCTTATGAAGTAAAAAGTTTTGAGGTAAAATAGACTAATTCTCTGTTCATTTGCTCTCTTGAAGGTCCCAGATAAGCAGCGGTATGTTTTTTGGATTTTGGACCTTGTAATAATTGTCCTCTTGTTTTTGTGTTTTTTTGCAGGAAAGCCCAGGAGCAACAGAAGAAGGTGGTGGTAGCAGGTTGTGTTCCACAGGCTCAGCCCCGCATGGACTACCTCAAAGGACTCAGCATCATAGGGGTATGTTTTTGTGTCTGTCTGATAGTCTGTCTGCATCTACAGTCTACAGTTTCATCTCTAGGCCCAGCAGGTCCAACCAAGGGAGAGAGACACACACACACACACACACACACACACACACACACACACACACACACACACAGACACACACACACACACGGCTTGACCTGTCATTCCCCCTGCTACTGCCCCGCTGTGGGCCGTTCTATTCAGACCTGCCTGCTATTGCCCGGATCGATAGATCTCCCATGGAGACGAGACTGAGATGAGTGAAATGGGCAGGGGAAGGGTAGGCAGGGGCCCATGAGGGCGGGGTGGGTGCTGAGGGGGAGACACAAGGATAGGAGGGAACCTTGAAGAGGTGAAAGGTGGAAGAGAGGGTGTTAAACCAAGGGGAGAAAGTAGATGACAGCAGGGAGAAGAGAGAATGGAGGAGAAGAGGTAGATGGTAGTTAGGGGAAGGGGAGAGAGGGGGGCGACGGCAGCAGAGTGGAACAGTGAAAAATATTGGGGGGTGGGATTGGCATGGACCCCTGTCAAGTGAACTCGACAATGTCAGTCCAGTACACGAAAGGTCAGGGGACATCCATTTGGTCCAATTGGAGGAGAGGTCGAGGCAAGTGAACAGCAAGAAGATCCAAGGACTTTGCCTAGCACACAAGTAGTATTTTTTTTCTTCTCTCTTTTCAAAGGTGACAGCTTGCTCTCTATCCCTTTTATTCATAGTTTTCCACTGTTTGTCGGCACTCTGTCTGCTCGTGGGGAGGGCAGAGGGTCACAGACAACATAGAGGGCCAACAGAAAGTTAGTGCTGCACCAGTGCAAGACAAAATATCAGGTTGAACGATTCTACTGGCCGTTTAAATGCCTTTCAAAGCTGGGTTAAGTACCGGTGGCCTTATATAGTCTCTGTCCAACATGCTAGTTTGATGGTCATTTCTGGTGTTAAGGTATCCCTTCTTGAGTTTCACTGGTGCAGCGACTTGTGACTCACAGGAACATTTTATTAGTTTTTTTTTTCCCACCATCATTTTGAGGCTGTGTTCCTGGAATAAAGACCAGATGAAGTCAAGGACCTGCCAGTGAAAACGTTTCTGTTTGTACCTACTGATTATCTCATTTAACAGGCAAATGATTCACCCCCAGTGGTTAGCACTGTTGCCTCACAGCAAGAAGGTCCTGGGTTCAAACCCCAGGCCATCCCGGGTCCTGTCTGTGTGGAGTTTGCTTGTTCTCCCCGTGTCTGCGTGGGTTTTCTCCGGGCGCTCCAGTTTCCTCCCACCATCAAAAAGACATGCATGTTAGGGTTAATGCTCCTGTCTGTGCCCCTGAGCAAGGCTGTGGAAAGAAGACCTGGAGTTGGTCCTCGGGTGCTGCAGCTGCCCACTGCTCCTATACAATAGGATGGGTTACATGCAGAGAACACATTCATTGTAACCTGTAAAATGACAAAGACAAAGCTGTATCTGCAATCAAACATACATTTTCCCCATGGTATAATATAATATAGTATAATATAATATAATATAATATAATAATAGTATAATATGAAATGGTGGTCCTTACAGTACTCTATTTGAATAGTTAATCTTTTAATCTATACTACATTTTTTTACTAATCAAATCAAATCAATTTTATTTATATAACCCAATATCACAAATTACAAATTTGCCTCAGTGGGCTTAACAGCAACACAACATCCTGCCCTTAGACCCTCTCATCGGATAAGGAACAACTCCCTAAAATAAAAACCCCTTTAACAGGGAGAAAAAATAGGAAGAAACCTCAGGGAGAGCAACAGAGGAGGGATCTCTCTCCCAAGACAGACAGTGTGCAATGGATGTTGTGTTTATGCAATTTACATAATACAACATTGAAAGAGGATGGCAGAATTATAATGGACATAAAATTTATGAAGAACATAATGCACAGGATGCCAAGCAGTGTCCACATGCCAACGGAGCAGTCCAGGACCCGAGCCACGCGACCAAACGAAGTCGGTATCAGGGGAGTGGTGGCCAGTCACTATATCCAAATCTAGAGAGACAAAAGGAAAAAAAAAAGTGGGAAGATAAACAACAGAAACGCCTCACAATTTTGTAGTGAGCAGTGCAGACACGTCTGTGCCTCGGACGGGTCTTAAAATATTAAGATATTGATTCTGTGCTGAGAGGAGCAAAGTAACGCTTGCATCAGTGCAAATCCCTCAAGGTCAATCTCTAAATCTGTTTAATTCATCACATATTCCTATATGCTTAATTTATTAACTTCATGCTTAAAGTTCAGGCAAGCTGTGCTCGCTAAATCACATGAAACTTGCATTGGGTAGAAAACAAAAAAAATACAATTTCCCCCTCAGTACTATGTTAAATATTCTTAACCATATATAATTTAATTACATTTGAATAAACGCGCCACCCTGTAACATAATTACATTAAAAGCAAGCGGCACGGATGTATAATATAATTACATTCAGACAAACAGGCTTTTATATATAATAGCCTTCAGGGCTAGGTGGTGACAGCTGGTGAGTTTGCACCACAGGCCATTTCCATTGACATGAGTAGATTGGATTACACATTGATACAAACACACACTTCCATAAACACGGATGGGTGGATGGATGGATGGATGGAATGGATGGATGAATAGCTGCATATGCACATACGCATATAGACATACACACACAGGCAGTGCACATGATTGTACACGAGCTCACACACTCTGCCCATGTATCTCTGCAAGTTACAATCAACCGTGGGATGACACTGACAGTTGGTGGTACATGCAAATTGTATGCAAATAACCAGCAGCAAATTTGCATGAGGTGATTGCACTAACGGCAAGAATAAGGGGTGTGATGTGTGTGTGTGCTGGGCTAGCAAAAAGTAAAGACTGCCATTACCTGTTTTATTCGCTCTGAGTTGATAGGAGCGTTTGTGTGTGTGTGTGTGTGTGTGTGTGTGTGTGTGTGTGTGTGTGTGTGTGTGCATTTCAAATTTCGTGTGTGTGTATTTCAATCCATCTGACCGGAGTTGAAACGACGTGAATGAGAGAAAAGCAAATGCAAAGCAAACGGAGACCCACGCAAGCCCACACTGATTCATCGCTTTCAACAACAAGCATGTCACATCCAGCATGTTAGCCACATCACACACGGCCGTACATGCAGTGAAATCACAAACACATGGTTACCGAAGACGCAGAACGTTAGAATAACACATACATGTTTCCACAATATCCAAAAGAAGGGGATTTTCCAGCATAGGTAGATAGATTTGACTATCTAAAACTTGGGGCATAGAGAGGGGAAAAAATTATATATATATAATATTAAGATAGATGTAGGAAAAAAAAAACTTTTACATTGCATCACAACCTTGTTTCGTGTGTCATGCTCTCATCAGCTGCCAGTGTGGTGGAACAACAAATAAAAAAATACCCAGCCATTAAATACTACGTTGCCCCACATCATGACCCTAGTTACGGTGCACAGCAACCAATAAGAGGATAGAAAACATTTGAAAAATAACATCAGAAACATTACAACCAATGAGGTAGGGATCGGGGCCCGTTTTGAAAAAGCAAGGACTTAAAGGCCCGGGGCACTGTTGGAAAAAGCATACATTTGAAATATAATGAAATGACATCCAGTGGGGTACTTTACCTACTATATCATACGTAAAGCATGATATACGTATGCAATCATCAGCTGTCAATAAAATTTTATTGACAGCTGATGATTGCTTATGGCATGAAACAGGCTTGTACTGTCTCATAAAGAATTTACTTGACACACTGGATTTTATATATATATATGCGTGTGTGTGTGTGTGTGTGTGTGTGTGTGTGTGTGTGTGTGTGCCCCTGCCCACCCTGTAGGACTTGTAGTATACCTCTAGAGTCCATAAACTGGTGGACAGAATCAGCACAGACCCCCCTACACCCAGGTCACAGTCTGTTTGAACCCCTACACTCTGGCAAGCACTATGTGCACACCACCAGACACAAGAAGTTGTTTTTTCCCCCCACAGGCCATCTCTCTCACGAACACTTAACAGCATGATGCAATAATGGACACTTATTATGTAAACATGACACTTGGTAAACAGCCCCCTGTGGTCAAGATCTCTCACCTACATATCTACAATGTGCACTACCTCTTTGTAAACCAGATGTGCAATACAAATGTTTGTGCAATACAAATATACAATTGTAAATACATATTCAACTGCTGTATACTAGTTACAGTTGCTGCTGTTATTGCTGTGGTTGTGACATAGGTGTATATAACATAATATGTAGCTGTGAGGTGGATGGTGGGTGAACATATAGTGTGTACTTCTGGTACATAAGATAATATAGTGGGAGTATATAGTATTGTATATGGGCAGGATTTGTTGTCCAAACTGCTTATCCTGCTCTCAGGGTGGTGGGGATGCTGGAGCCTATCCCAGCAGTTGTTGGGCAGCAGGTGGGGAGACACCCTGGACAGGCTGCCGGGCCGTCACAGGGCTATATCGTATAGTGTAAGGGCAATATAGTATATAAGAAATATGGTATATTGTATGGGCATAGGTTGTTGATTATTCAACCATAACAAAACTATGTATAGTAGCGGGATACCTGTTGTGCATACATGCTTGCCTCAGATGTCCTGTTGTTGTTGTTGTTGTTGCATTTATTTCTTCTGGGTTTTTTTTTTCTTTTTCTTTTTTGTGTGTGAGTGATGTCTGCAAGTGTTCGAAGCTGCTGTGTACTGGAGTGTCTGTGAATGTTCTCATTCATCCAGGTCATGGTTATCCAAAGGAATTGAATCGAGTGCAACTGGACTTGGTATATATCCGTGAAGACGTTTCGCCTATCATCCAAGAGGCTTCATCAGTTCGTGCCTTTCTGACTAGACCAAGCTAGTCTGACTGGCTTGGTCTAGTCAAGCTAGTCTGACTGGCTTGGTCTAGTCAAGCTAGTCTGACTGGCTTGGTCTAGTCAGAAAGGCATGAACTGATGGAGCCTCTTGGATGATAGGCGAAACGTCTTCACGGATATATACCAAGTCCAGTTGCACTCGATTCAATTCCTTTGGGTGTGTACCGGAGTCAAATTCCTTGTGCGCATAGACACACTTGGCCAATACAGTTGATTCTAATATGTGCTTTTTACTTAGCACTGTGTCTCAGGGACGAATAATAAACTGCTGATTTGGCTCCTGAGGCCACACCACTGAACACTACCAAGACATTCTTATACCCATAGGGTTTTGCCCCTAATGACAGGCGGTCAAATGTCCACATGCTGTTAGGATTCAGTCAGGATGTTATCCCTATAACTTGGGATTAGAGAAGCATCGTCACATAGGATTTTACTAAATTCAGCTACTAAATGTAATTAAGGCCAGTGAGGGAGGCTGGTACTAAAGTAATTAGCATATCTGTAGAGAGGTGTAGGAGAGCTACTCCCAACATTCCCAAAGTATATTAACCAATAAATGTGCGTTTTATCATTTTAAAATTTATGTGTCAAGCTATACATGCAACCAAAATTTGCTTGGATCTAATAATAAGGCTGGTAATTGTAGAACAGTCTCAAGACAGCAGCAAACTCAACACCAAGCAGAGGTTTCCATGCAAAAAGCCACATTTCAAACCATAAGAGAACAAATAGAGCCGGTGTGTTGTGTTTAGGGTGTTGGTGTGTGCAAATACCCAGCGCGAGTAGTAGGGCTGCAACTTGTGATTATTTTCCTAATTGATTCATTTATCAGTTATTTTTTCGATTAATCAATTCATTATTTAATCTGGTAAAAGCCCAAAAATTCTGATGGCTGCCCATGTTAAGTTTGCAGAGTCCCAAGTGATGTATTGTTTGGTTAGTCTGACCAGGAGCCAAAAAACCTCTACAGTATTCATTTCATAATGAAATACACCAGAGGAAGGCAAGCTAGTCTTACCAGAGCGTCCGGGTAGCGTAGCAGTCTATTCTGTTGCCTACCAACACGGGGATCGCCGGTTCGAATCCCCGTGTTGACTCCAGCTTGGTCGGGCATCCCTACAGACAATTGGCCGTGTCTGCGGGTGGGAAGCCGGATGTGGGTATTTGTCTGGGTCGCTGCACTAGCGCCTTCTCTGGTCGGTCGGGGTGCCTGTTTTGGGGGGGGGTGAATTGGGGGGAAGAGTTTGATCCTCCCACATGCTAAGTGGCTGACGACTCCATGTGTCGGAGGAGACATGTGGTAGTCTGCAGCGCTCCCCGGATCGGCAGACGGGGTGGAGCAGTGACCGGGACGGCTCACAAGAGTGGGGTAATTAGCCGGCAGGGGTAGAAAACCCGGCTTCAGAAAGTAGAAGTACTAACCATGTATTTGCTCCACCCACGGACTAAACCAGCTGATTTCACTAATTAGCTCTCCTACCTGGCTGAAGTGTTGTACTAATTACAATCAGCTGGTTTAGTGCATGGGTGGAGCAAATACATGGTTAGTACTTCTACTTCCTGAAGTGAAGTTTTCCACCTCTGTTAGCCGGATACATTCATTATCCAAGCCGCTTATCTCATCAGGGTCGCGGGGATGCTGGAGCCTATCCCAGCAGTCATTGGGCGGCAGGCAGGGAGACACCCTGGACAGGCCACCAGTCATCACAGGGCACACACACACACACACACACACACACACACACACATTCACACCTAGAGACAATTTAGTATGGCCGATTCACCTGACCTACATGTATTTGGACTGTGGGAGGAAACCGGAGCCCCCGGAGGAAACCCACACAGACACGGGGAGAACATGCAAACTCCATACAGAGGATGCCACGGGACGACCCCCAAGGATGGACAACTTCGGGGTTTGAACCCAGGACCTTCTTGCTGTGAGGCAACCATGCTAACCACTGCACGACCGTGCCGCTCTGGCAGGATACAACTGGGGAGAAAAAGGGGGAAAAAATCTAAAAAAAAGAAAAGAATCTACAACCAACAAATGTTTGATGAATGGCTCAAAATGATTAATTGACAACCAACATTTGGAATTGATTAATTTTCTGTTGTTTGACTAATTAATTAATCAACTAATTTTTCAGCACAAGTGAACAGCCCACCAGTTAGAGTAGTTAGTAGACCTGCTTTCTGCAACTGGTCCAAATATCACATGGTTGGGTGCGTCATAGTTGGTTGCCAGAGGATACAGTTCAACCTTTTTTCCCCCGGTTCATTTCCTCACTAGGTACATCACCGTGCAAAAATGAAAATGTTTGAAGGAAGAGTTGCTGAACTTCTGCAAGGATATCGTCATATTTATGATCAATCGTGCCGAGATTATAAATGTCCTCAAATTCTGTAATACCCGGATCTGGGAACTGCTGCCCCGGAATGGTTCTGTGCCCCCAAGTGGTGGGGAGTAACATTACAGAGAACGAAGAGTTCATATTGAGTATATTGATTAATTTAATTTTTAGATTTTCAGGGTGAGGTCATTGAAGCAGTCCCTCGCCTCTTTAATGGTCTATTTTAGGATGTGGACTTGGGTTAAGGGTTATGGTTGGAATCAGGATTAGGTTAAGGTTAGAGTAAGAGTTAAAGGTTAAGTATGCAGTCCTGATGGTCAAGGTTAGGGTCAAGAGCTGGGAAGTTAATGTGGTCAACGAGGGTCCTCACAAACAGGAAAACAAATGTGTATGGGTGCATGCATGTCTGTGCACAGCCACCCATCCACCCACAGCTGCTCTCACTGAATCTTACATGCTTGGCCGTTAGCAGCAGAGCTGAGCGCTCAGTCTGGCTACAACTGCTGTCTGCCAGGCACACACACACATACAC
>NC_079219.1:37256186-37313686 GCF_029633865.1 Lampris incognitus | reverse complement strand
TTGTGCTCTTTATATGAAATGAAATATGTTAAAATTTGTATAAATCTTAAATACACCTAGCTCCGGAAATTATTTTTAGGGTAGCATTAAAGGATAATTCTGTTTTTTTAACAACCTGTGTGTTGTCATTTTGCATGTTGGTTATAATATCAGCTCACTCAACTCACTGGCTTCATTTTGGACATATTGGATTTTGGACCGATGCTGGACTCTTCTTTACAATGACGTCTCGTGATGCCACTGGATATCAGTGTCAGACATATTCTATCCATAGACATCATATTACCAACCTAGAAGCATGCGTCCGGGTAGCATAGCGGTCTGTTCTGTTGCCTACCTACACGGGGAGCGCTGGTTCGAATCCCCGTGTTACCTCTGGCTTGGTCGGGGGCGTCCCTACAGACATAATTGGCTCTGTCTGTGGGTGGGAAGTCGGATGTGGTCCTGATTGCTACACTAGCGCCTCCTCTATTTGGCGGGGACCCTTTTTTCAGGGGGGAGGGGGAACTGGGGGGAATAGCGTGATCCTCCCACGTGCTACGTCCCCCTGGTGAAACTCCTCACAGTCAGGTGAAAAGAAGCGGCTGGTGCCACCACATGTGTCGGAGGAGGCATGTGGTAGTCTGCAGCCCTCCCCAGATCTGCAGAGGAGGTGGAGCAGTGACCGGGACGGCTTGGAAGTCCCGGTCCCACTAGTTGTAACGCTCGATCCTCAAGCAGTCAGGTAACCAGCTGCTTGTGTTGTCGTCCTGTATGCACAGCTTTGATAAATAAAGTCTCAGATTCTTTTATTCATTCCCATCCAACTTGTTTAAGCTGCAGATGAAATTACTTTGCCCCGAAATGCTATATAACATCTTAAAAAAAAATCACTAATGACCTAATAGACTCTGTGCATAACTGTGGTCCACTGACTTCCGGTTTCTACTGCAGCGGTCATGCCAGTTTGCTGTTTGTTGGCGTGTGCTATTGACAGTGGCGTATTTTTCGCGATGTCTGCAAGATTTACCATGGATAAATGTCAACGACACGCACAGAGTTGTTGAGAAACTTTCACCTGCACCTGCCAGAAAACAGGTGAAAAGTTTCTAGTTGTACATATCAAGTTACCTCCACAATTCTGTTCGTCCGTCCGTCCATCCACTCATCCTCATAATTGTGGACATAACATGATACGATGGCTTGATGAAAATAGCTGCCAAGCATCACCCAGGTTGGTGGTGGTTAAAATGATTTGCCCCCTTCAATGTGAAGCGCTTAGGGTGTCTAGAAAACATTCTATAAATGTAATTATTATTATTATTATTATTATTATCTTACAGCACTTGCGCAGAGGATTTTAGGGACAACGATACAGAGGCTTACACACATTACTCATCAGTACACGTTGTATACATAAAACCCACCCATCCATCCATCCATTATCCATTATCCAAGCCACTAATCCCAACCGGGGTCGCGGGATGCTGGAGCCTGTCCCAGCAGTCATTGGGCGGCAGACGGGAGAGACACCCTGGACAGGCCACCGGTCCATCACAGGGCCCACACACACACACCTAGGGACAATTTAGTACAGTCGATTTACCTGACCTACATGTCTTTGGACTGTGGGAGGAAACTGGGACATCCGAGATCATGCAAACCCCACACAGAGGATGACCCGGGATGACCCCCAACCTTGGACTACCCCGGGGCTCAAACCCAGGACCTTCTTGCTGTAAGGCGACCGCGCTAACCACTGAGCCACCATGACACCATACATAAAACCATCTGGGAACTTTCTCTTTAATTTACTGAAACTTTCTGGTAATTTGGAGGTACTCTAGAAACACGTCCAACGTGGTTCTGCATTGGTTTATGCACCACTTCAGTCCCACAGCCCGCCTCGCTAAGTGGTCACCGTTGTTAACCACAGTATAACTGATTTACATGTAAAACTAATGCTTGGACTCCACACCCAGTTTGCACAGTCCTTTGGCAAGTCCATAAACAAAAACCCGTTTTCACACTTCTGAATAAACATGTTTCCAAGCCAACTGATATCAGACACAGTTGGTACCAAGTCTCGCTGCATGCTGTCCATTCTGGTCTCCGTCGCTGAATCTTTGCTTTGATTCATGCAGAAAGAAATCTGCCATGACAATGATCTCTGCCCCCTGTACTCCTCTATTTTCTGCGTGAAGATAGTGGCATGTGAGTTTCTGTTAGATACGTCTGTCACACCAGGAGAAAACTGACAGATAGTTTGGTAGATGAAAATCGACCCAGAACACAAGCTAAAATATATCTGAGGTGAGTCTGCTCACATCCTGCAGAACTGGAGTTGTCCACGCTTTGACTCTTGCTTGAAAGCAGGTTTCCATTAAAATGATCCTGCCAGAGGAAATAGCAGCCGTGCCGGTGCCTTTATGTGGCAATGTGAATGTCTCCATTTCTTTATTCGCCCCCCGGTATCGATCTTGTGTGGCCGAGACAGCAGCCCGGATGACACCGTTTTACCTAGGTGTCTGTTCAGCTTAAATAAGCAATTTAGCTGTTGTGGCTGGGTTTTACTTTGTGTGTGTGTGTGTGTGTGTGTGTGTGTGTGTGTGTGTGTGTGTGTGTGTGTGTGTGTGTGTGTGTGTGTGTGTGTGTGTGTGTGTAAATGTTTGTCCACCTGGACAAATAAAGTGTTTTCTTTTTTTGTTCCCCCCATTGTACCCGGCCAATTACCCCACTCTCCTGAGCCGTCCCGGTCACTGCTCCGCCCCCTCTGCTGATCCGGGGAGGGCTGCAGGCTACCACAATGCCTCCTCCCATACATGTGGAGTCACCAGCCGCTTCTTTTCACCTGACAGTGAGGAGTTTCGCCAGGGGGACGTAGCACGTGGGAGGATCATGCTATTCCCCCCAGTTCCCCCTCCCCCCCGAACAGGCGCCCCGATCAAACAGAGGAGGCGCTAGTGCAGCGACCAGGACACACATCCACATCTGGCTTCCCCCCCACAGACACAGCCAATTGTGTCTGTAGAGATGCCCAGCCAGGCCAGAGGAAAATGGGGATTCGAACCAGCAATCCCCGTGTTGGTAGGCATCGGAATAGACCGCCACGCTGCCCGGACTCCTCAAACTGTTTGCTTTTCTTATTGCTTGGAATAGTCACACAGGAGAAGAGTTTGTCTCTGCAGTGTGGGTGTGTTAGTGGTAAAAGAGACAGCATAGGAGTACTGACAGAAACACACAAGTGAAGTGAAGAAGTGTCAGTTCATTTGAATTATTAGTAATATATTGAGTTAGCTGTAACTTTTGTGAGATAACTTCTTTTTGTATGGCTCTCTGAATTATACCTGAAGGGGAAACATGACGGTACTGGAGCTTATTGTCAGGTGACTGATTTTCAGGGTTTGAACAGATATATGCAGAACATATTACTACTACTACTGCTACTACTACTGCTTTTGGCTGCCCCCGTTAGGGGTCGCCACAGTGGATCATCCCTTTCCATCTCTTCCTGTCCTCTGCATCTTCCTCTGTCACACCAGCCACCTGCATGTCCTCCCTCACCACCTCCATAAACGTCCTCTTTGGCCTTCCTCTTTTCCTCTTCTCTGGCAGCTCCGTATTCAGTATCCTTCTCCCAATATACCCAGCATCTCTCCTCCACAAGCCATCTCAATCTTGTCTCTCTTGCTTTGTCTCCAAACTGGCCAACCTGAGCGGTCCCTCTAATATATTCGTCCCTGATCCTATCCTTCTTCACTACTCCCAATGAAAATCTTAGCATATAAATGCTAATCATTATTAATATTATTTATTCCTGTTCAGAAATGGAGGGCCTGAACAAGTATGTAGATTCATAATGGAAATGCACAGAAACCTTACACAAACAAGCTAGAAACTTTTGGTTGCTCTTATACGTCTTCTGTTGCAAAGCAGGACAAATCACATTTCAAGTGTTTACTTGAAAGTCAGCAACGAAGCGTCAGTATGCAGTGTGCCGTGCTTTTACTGTGTTTTCTCAGTAACTCCTACTACTTGTTCTGCCTTAAGCATGATCGCCCGCTTGTTTCATTCACCAGCTTTCATCATGCACCCTCACTTCCTAGCCATCGTCTTGCTCTGTCTCTCTCTCTCTTCCCTCTCTGTCAATTAAGATGTTTCTCGCATTTTTTTGTTGTTAAGCGTATTTTTTTCCTTTAAAAAAAGAAAAAATATATATTTATGGGGGCCCCTCGGTATCCCTGTCCAGCAGTCAGCAGGTGGAATCTTTGAGGAATGAACAGATGGAGGGGCAGATAGCGCTCACTTGTTTTTATTGCATTTCTTGGTCAATGGATGGGACAGATGGCTGGATGGATGGGTAGCTAGCTAGTTGAAAGGATGATGGTAAAGTTGCAAAATGTCACCAGTTTTCCATGAGGGAAGTTTTCTCATTTCCCTGCCTATACTGGGATATTACAACTGGTCACGCTTCACTGATTGGCTCTTTGTCTCCCCTCCGGAACAGATTGTCATTTTTATCTACCAATCAATAGCCATGCTTCCTGCCCTGAGCCCACCTTCCCGAGAGACCAATGTAAAGGGGATGAAAACAGGAAGACAATTCCACCCCTGAGCGCCTCCATCTCATACACCTCTAGCCGCAACATCACAACCTATTAGCCGGCTGGGAAGGATGGATGCAGAGATGGATAGCTAAAGGAGAGATGAGTCTATCTCATCTCACACACCAAAGCCTCGGCCTCACCACCTATTTACTTGTTACTAGCCGGAAAGGTAAATTTCACTCGGCTCTACACCAGGAAATTGTGATCCAAGAGCACAGAAGGCGGATTATTCTGTTTTATTTTTAAGTTTCCTGTTTTCAAATGCATCACCAGCATTTCTACCAGTGTTAGATGTCTTGATCATATATATCCCCAAGGTGTAGTTCCAATGTCCAATAAACAGGAATCTAATGGTCTCACATCTGTGCCCATATTGAGTTTTTCTATTAGATTTTGATCCCTGTTTTGATTTGAGAGTTAGTTGGGATGGGTCCATTCCTCAGTTTCTCACACTGCTAGAAAGTCTCTTTTTTTCCTTTTTGTTCCCCAGCCTTGGCTTGCCCCGATTCTGCTTGCATGTATCCTCTAAAAATAAATCTGTTTTATTAGCCAAGTAAGTTTACAAATAGAGGACTTTGACTCGGTGGGTTGCTCACATAGCAAAGACAAGAGATACAACACAAGATTATAAAAATAATTTCTAAGCAGGCAAGGCGCCTCAGTGTCACTCTGTTTCCTTTGCAGCGGGGTTTCAATAAGTCTAAATTGAATGGATGGATGTATTTATTTGGCTGTATAGAGGCAGGTACCGCACAATGGGAAGCGAACTGCTTGTGTGGATATTGTGTTAGTGGGTGGACGGGAAGGGGTGTGGGTGGGTGGATGGGTGGCTGGCTGGGTGTGTAGAGACAGACACTAAACCTGCCAGACAAATGGCTTTACCTCCCCCCTTGTCTTCCCTTTCCCCCCTCTCTTTCTCTCGCTCCTTCTATCTTTATCATCCCTCCTTTGTCCCACCAACAGTGAATAATCTCTGATGATAATTTTCTTGCTGAGAAGTAGAATTGAGGTTCTTAGACGCATGGTGCTCCACAGCAGATAATACTGCTGTATAATATATACTGTTTAAGAATGTGCCCATGTTGGAGCACACACCCGCTAGTACATAGTGTGTGTGTGTGTGTGTGTGTGCGTGTGTGTGTGTGTGTGTGTGTGTGTGTGTGTGTGTGTGTGTGTGTGTGTGTGTGTGTGTGTGTGTAGTGTGTATCTGTATCCTGTGTCTACTTGAATGTCTCACACCAGGGTTACAAACAGAGCTCAGAAACACCCCTCGGGTGGTGTGTGTCTTCCTCAAGCTCGGGTCCTCTACCAGAGGCCTGGGAGTTTGAGGGTTCAGCACAGTATTTTAGCTGTTCCTAGGACTGCACGCTTCTGGACAGACAGAGACCTCAGATTTTGTTCCTGGAATCTGCTATATATATATATATATATATATATATATATATATATATATATATATATATATTAGGAGCACTAGGGGCTGTGACTCCTAAACTGGGAGAGTGGCTCCAGCGCCAACCCGCCAAGGTATGGACACTACAGGACCCCTGAATATGTCCTGTGATATCTGGCACTAAACATTAGCAGCAGGTCCTTCAAGTCCTGTAAGTTGCGAGGTGGAGCCACCATGGATCGGACTTGTCAGTCCAGCACATCCCACCAATGCCCAATCAGATTGAGATCTGGGGAATTTTGAGGCCAGGGCAACACCTTGAACACTTCATCATATTCCTTAAACCATTCCTGAACAATGGGTGTGGTGTGGCAGGGCGCATTATCCTGCTGAAAGAGGCCACTGCCATTATCAGGGAATACCATTGCTATGAAGGGGTGTACCTGGTCTGCAATAATGTTTAGGTAGGTGGCACGTGTCAAATTGACGCCCACATGAATGGCCGGACCCAGGGTTCCCCAGCAGAAGATTGTCCAGAGCATCACACTCCCTCCGCTGGCTTGTTGTCTTCCCACAGTGCATCCTGGTGCCATCTCTTCCCCAGGTAAACAGCACCCATGTACTCGACCATTCATATGATCTAAAAATAAATGGGAGTCATCGGACAAGGCAACCTTCTTCCACTATTCCAAGGTCCAGTTACGACGCTCGCGTACCCATTATAGGTGCTTTCAGCGATGGACAGGGGTCATTATGGGCACTCTGACCGGTCTGTTGCTATGCAGTCCCGTACACAGCAGGATGTGATGCACTGTGTTGTGACACATTCCTCCCCTAACCATCATTAAAATTTCCTGTGACTTATACTGCAGATAGCCCTTGTTGCCCTGGCACATTGGGCTCCCGACACCCTGTCACCAGTTTTTAGTTTGTCCCTTCTCAGATCACTGTCTGTAAGTACTCACCACTGCTGACCGGGAGCACCCCACAAGCCTTGCCGTTTCAGAGATGCTCTGATCCAGTTGTCTGGCCACAACAATTTGGCCTTTGCCAAAATTGCTCAGGTCTTTGCTGCTGCCTATTTCTCCTGCATCCAACACATTGACTATGACAACTGATTGTTCACTTACCATCTAATCTACCCAGACCTTGACATGTGCCCTTGTTTGGAGATGACCGACGTTATTCTGTTCACCTGTGAGTGGTCATAATGTTTTGGCTCATCGGTGTAATACATGTATTAAATCAGAGGTCAATTCATTAGGTACCCCTTTTCATTAACGCAAACAGCCAAACAGTGAATCATGTGGCTGTCACTCAATATATAAAGCATGCAGACATGGCCAACGGTTTCAATTATTGTTTGACCAAACATAAGAATGGGGAACATGCATAATCTAAGGGACTATGAACATAGAATGATTATTTATTTGTTCGTTTGTTTGTTTATTTGTTTATTTTGGGGTGCCAGACTTGGTGGTTCCAGCATCTCCAAAACTGCTGCCCTCCTGGGATATTCTCTCAATGTTACAGAGAATGGTGCAAAACAAAAAGAAAGAAAAAGGTCCATTGAGCATCAGTTCTGTGGGTGACAGAACTTCTTAATGAAAGAGGTGAGAGGAGAAGGTTCAGATGTTTTTGAGCCGGCAAGGAAGTCACATACACAAATAACCACTCTGCGGTAGTGGTGTGCAGAAGGACGTCTCTGAATGCACAACGTGTTGAACCTTAAACTGGATTAAAATGGATGGGCTACAGCAGCATAAGACCACGCTCGGGTTCATCCTCCATCAGCTAAGAACAGGAAGATGAGGTTACAGCGGTCATGGGATCACCAAAACTAGACGAGTGAAGATGAGAAAAACATCACCTGGTCTGACAAATATTGATTTCTTCTGCTGCGTGCAAGATGGTAGGGTCAGAATTTGGCGGTAACGTCATTAATTCAGGAATCCTTTATGCCTGATATCAGTGGTGGTGGTGGTGTAATGGTGTAGGGATTGTTTCCTGATACACTTTCGACCCCTTAATACTAACTGAGCTTTATTTGAATGCCACAGGGTATCAGAGCATTGTTGTTGAACATATGCATCCTTTTATGGCCACCTTTGCTCTGTTTTCCAGTGGATACTTCCAGCAGGTTAATCCTCCACGTGACAAAAAAGTACACATCAGTTCATATTGCTTTCACCAGCATGACTGTTGATTTCAGTGTACTCCAGTGGCCTGCACAGTCCCCAAATCCCAGTCTAATAGAGCTCCTATGGGATGAGGTGGAGCACAACATTAATGGGAGGCTGACAAATCTGCTGGCACTGTCTGAAGCTGCTGAGTCAGCATGAACCAAAAAAAAAAAAAAAAAACAATGGAAAGTTTCCAGCAACTTGTTGAATCTATGGTCCAAAGAATTACGTTTTTTTCTGGAGGCTCTAGGGGCTCTACCCAGTACTAGACAACTGTACCTAAAAAAAAAAAGTGGCCACCAGTGCCGCTTTACAATAATACATACTTTATGATATCCATCCGTCCATTATCCAAACCACTTATCCTGCTCTCAGAGTCGTGAGGATGCTGGAGCCTATCCCAGCAGTCACTGGGCGGCAGGCGGGGTGACACCCTGGACAGGCCGCCAGGCCATCATAGGGCCCTTTATTTATTTATCTATTTATTTGTTTATCTATCTATTGATCTGTCTGTTTTTGTTTGTTGCTATATTATTATCATTAGTACTATTATTTTATTTTTTTGTCTTTTCCAGGGCACTCAGTGCGGCTGTTGGGTCAGAAAAAAGACGGAGGCAAGAGGCTAGGAGGAGCCAGACTGGACCTGCCCAAAATACGAAAGAACCCTCTCATAGAAATCATCTCCATTAACACTGGGTAGGACACATACAGACATAATCAGCTCATGAAATGTTCTGTATCACACTACATTTCATTTTTTTTAGTGTTCTTCTACTCTCTAGATCGAGTGTATGTGTGTGTGTGTGTGTGTGTGTGTGTGTGTGTGTGTGTGTGTGTGTGTGTGTGTGTGTGTGTGGATGTGAGAGTACTCTCTCTTGTTTAAAGGTAGCTCTTGGCCAGATTACATCAAGACAAAAGGTTTTGAGATTCTATTTTAACTTTCAATTTGAGTATTGCCAATTCTCACGAAAACTGAGCATTCAGGGGGCATCCAGGTTCCATAGTGGTCTATTCTGTTGCCTACCAGCACGGAGATTGTCGGTTCGAATCCCCGTGTTACCTCCAGCTTGGTCGCACATCCCTACAGAAACAATTGTCCGTGTCTGCAGGTGGGAAGCCGGATGTGAATATGTGTCCTGGTTGCTGCACTAGCGCCTCCTCTGGTCGGTCGAGGCGTCTGTTCAGGGGGGAGGGGGAACTGGGGGGAATAGCGTGATCTTCCCATGCGTTACGTCCCCCAGGTGAAACTGCTCACTGTCAGGTGAAAAGAAGCGGCTGGCGACTCCAGTATTGGAGGAGGCATGTGGTAGTCTGCGGCCCTCCCCGGATCGACAGAGGGGGTGGAGCAGTGACCGGGCCAGCCTGGAAGTGTGGGGTAATTGGCCAGGTACAATTGGGGGAAAAAAAAAATCCAACAGAAAACAAAATTGAGCATTCACTTGTCACATGGTGACAAATCATGACAGGTAGAGAGACATGGCGAGAGGAAAACAAGACAAAGAAATGGGCACATCTGCCCATCCTATATGCCCTCACCTTTCCATGAATGTATGGACACACACACACACACACACACACACACACACACACACACACACACACACACACACACACACACAAATGCAGCCAGAGCTGTATTTTATGGTCTCATTTTATGTTGTTTATAGGTCTCTGTGTCTGTGCCGCCCTGTGTGCCCTGGTCTCAGTGGGCCTGTTAAAAGGGTTTTGACTCAGATTAATTCCAGTGTGCTCGGCCCCCACTGATGATAATCCATTAATCATCTCCCTGCATCTCTTCGAGGTCCATAGCTTCATGGCTTGAATCACAATGTGATGAGTTAAACAACAAGAGGACTGGCGTCTTGCCGGTCCAATGAGGCCGCCTGATCCTTGAACACAATCTAATTGTCAATGCTGCCCCCATGGATGTAAAACATGTACACTGATGTCAGTGAGACTTAATTGTTCTGCCCCTAATGACATAACCCTACTTCCCATCAACCCATTGCTGAGGGAGCTTTGTTTGTGCTGGCTTTTTTTTTAACTGCTTGTTCAAGTTTGTTTTTTCCCCCCCCAACTTGTTTCTCATCTGGAATTTTATCCCATGCCTCTGAGCCCATTTCATTCACAGAGTATTCCGGTTCTTTTGTTGTGATGACCCACCAGTTAAAGGCATTTGACCTCTCTCTGAGTCCGGAGCCATAGTAAAGCAATAATATCTGAAAAAGGTGTTATTTGTTGTCATAGTGTTAAAAATGCGGGTTGAAAAGTGTGCAGTGGTGGTATTCCCAGAACAACCCACCAGTGCATATTGTATGAAAAGGGGTTTACTATCGAAGTGAAATAGTAATACACTAAAATGGTATTGAAAGGAAAGATCACTAACTAGTTGCAAGAATTGGAATGAATGGCTGTGGCCTGGTCCACATCCTGGACCAATCAGGTGCTTGGTCAGATCGATTGAAACTTTGTGTTGTTTACGGGCCCTTTTACACCTACCACATTTGGTCCAGATTTTTGGGCTTTTCAATTTGATCCGAGCTAAAATTACAGGTGTGAAACCTGCCCTAGACTACGGTCCTGACCAAACAGCCGAACCTTGGTCCCACAAAAAGAGGTGGTCTCGGTCCGGGTCAAACTGATCCATGGTTCGGTTTGTTTCTAGTGTGAAAACATTTTTTGGGTGGTTGGGATTTTCGGACCAATTACAGGAAGTTCCGGCAGGCTACCAGGAGAACCGGAAAAAAGAAAAAATTAGCCATGGTAGCACATGGGGAGAGGAGGAGGCTACGGTTTTTTTTTTGGGGGGGGGGGTTCCCTCTTTTTTCCTCCCCAATTGTATCCTGCCAATTACCTCACTCTTCCCAGCCATCCCAGTCTCTGCTTCACCCCCTCTGCTGGTCTGGGGAGGGCTGCCGACTACCACATGCCTCCTCTGATACATATGGAGTCGCCAGCCGCTTCTTTACACCTGACAGTGCGGAGTTTCTCCTGGGAGATATAGCATGTGGGAGGATCACACTATTACCCCAGTTCCCCCTCCCCCCTGAACAGGTGCCTCGACCGACCAGAGGAGGCGCTAGTGCATCGACCAGGACACATACCCACATCCAGCTTTCCACCCGCAGACACGGCCAGTAGTATCTGTAGGGATGTCGTCCAACCAAGCCGTAGGTAACAAGGGGATTCGGATCAGTGATCCCTGTGTTGGTAGGCAACGGAATAGACCGCTATGCTACCCAGACGCCTTGGAGGCCAAGTTTGTAATTGAAAAATTGTCTAGTCTTGCGTATTGCGCTTGAAGTTGGTGTTGCTGGTAGTAATGACATACAATCTTATCGTGGCATTGAAAAGAATCTGTTCACTCATCATTCCCCTCTAATTGAATGGCGATAGAGGGCTACCCGCTGAATTGACAATCTCACACGCATGCTTGTCTACGAACCAATCAGTGTCAGGTATAAGGAGACACGGCCCACATAGGTGATGACGACAGGATGTAGGTATGTCATGTCACGTTCCTTAGTGCGCTCACATAATTGCAATGTGAAACCAAAACTAACTGGATCAAATGTTTGCAATGTAACAGAAACTCGAACCTTGGTTCGGACCTTCAGGTGTGAAAATGCCCTGAGAGACCATAGCCCCGACCACTGCTTTCCTCTCACTGAGTTTTTTTAGGACCCCCCTCTGGATCAGAAAATGGCTCAAGAGAGAGTGCAGAGCCCATTAGAGACACAAATCCACCCTCCCCTTTCATTTCTGTCCAATCCAACCAGAAAACCAAATCATTTCATCTTACTCCTACTCAGTGGCAGACATTCTTTGTTGAGAAGTGATGAGATTATGGCGGTCTGGATCAGGGATCCCGGCTGGAATGTTTGATTAATCTAGTTTTACCAGATCAGTCTTGCCAACATGACTGATTTGAGCCATGACATCATAAATATCGAGGTTAAATACATGACCTTTCTGACTTGTGTTTACCCCCCCCACACACACACACAGACACACACGTTTCCAGAAATCTGCTTTTGTATATACATTATAAATGGCATCTTGGTGATCAAACAGACTAGTTAAATAACAAGCTGGTCTATTAGTGATTTTCATGGCACAGCGTATATTTGAAATAAAACGGTGTGCAAAATGGATGTGAATGGAATCGATTTCGACTAATAACACGAGGTGAGTAATGGACCCGAACGTAAGCCTGTTCATACGGCATTATGTTTAATGCATTTGTACTGAAGAGTTGGATAAAAACGGCCCCCGGCCAGGATTGACTTGACATTTCTGTTGTTTACATCCTTTCCAATTGGTCAAGATTGCCTATGCCAGTCTAGAGAGCAATGAAATAATGAAAATTGTGCTTTTGATTGCAAATGACCATACCTTGATATAGTCACAAGTTTACCTGTTTATGCAATTGTCTTTTCACTCCGGTCAACACCATCCTGTTATACACAACTCAGAATGTAGAGGGAAGCAAGGTGCTTTTTTTATTTTCTGACTTTATGACAGACTGGAGGAGTTGCAGTTGTCGACTCTGATTTAGATGAACACCCTGAAAAGTCACAAGCCTCTTTTACACTGATATTAACATTGTCCGGACACTGTTGAGTCAAGAGCAAGGGCTGCCTCCATGTCAGTGTTTTCCCCTCTGTGTCTGCTGTGGCAGGATGTTGTGAAAACAGGATCCACCAAGGTAGTGTTATTATTATTATTATTACCCCCCCCTTTCTCCTCAATTGTATCTGGCCAATTACCCCACTCTTCCAAATCATCCCAGTCACTGCTCCACCCCTTCTGCTGATCCGGGGAGGGCTGCACACTACCACATACCTCCTCTGATACATGTGGAGTAGCCAGCCGCTTCTTTTCACCTGACAGTGAGGAGTTTCACCAGCGGGACGTAGCGTGTGGGAGGATCACGCTACTCCCCCCAGTTCCCCCGAACAGGCGCCCCGACCGAACAGAGGAGGCGCCAGTGCAGCGACCAGGACACATACCCACATCCGGCTTCCCACCCACAGACACGGCCAATTGTCTGTAGGGACGCCTGACCAAGCCGGAGGTAACATGGGGATTCGAACCAGCGATCCCTGTTTTGGTAGGCAAGGGAATAGACCACAACGCCACACGGACGTCCCAGGCAATATTATTTTTGAAATAACTTTAACAAGGCTCCATGGTGTGTGTGTGTGTGTGTGTGTGTGTGTGTGTGTGTGTGTGTGTGTGTGTGTGTGCATGTGCGTGCGTGCGTGCGTGCGTGCGTGCGTGCGTGCGTGTGTGTGTGTGTGTGTCTTGTCTGTAGCTAATCTCACAAGCAATTGGACCTATCAGCCTCAATTTTTTGTGTACAGTTATGAGTGTATGATGAAGAACCTCTAGTGGTTGCGGTGATTCAAAACCTTCGAAAGATATTTGTTCTCGCATCACTGCTCCCTCTCTTCATTCACTCTCTAGCTCGCTCAACCAACGCTGCTCTCCGGCGCTGCCTGATCCAAAGTCTGAACACTTAAAACGTACTTGTCGTTTTGTAGTCTATTAGTCGACGCCCAAATGTGTCTTAAGAGCTCATCTAGCAGGAAAGCTAAATAATCATCCCACAGCAGTCCACCCCCCTACTGATGTGTTCATTTTCTTCACGTTGTTGTGTTAAGTAATGCGAGTTAGGAGGACAACACATATATTCATTCAGCCACTAACATCTTAATCCTTGTTATTGCACTGCTGTATAAGGGTATCCATCCATCCGTCCATCCATCCATTATCCAAGCCGCTTATAAGGGTATGTTTGTCTAAAATTACAGTACCCACAACTTTTCATTTGCCCACCAAAGTCCTTCTCATCCCTCTGTTTTTCTAAAGGATTGTAGTGGCGGTGCACTGGAGGCAGATATGGAGCTTATTGTTGGGCAAACATAATTCTCTCTATTGTGGAGGAGAAAATAATCATCTGGTTTTATTTTCCAATATAATGTTTATAAATAAAGCTCAATGACTTAGGAAAAGTCACTTAAGGATACGACTGTTGGATTTACAGTGTTATAAAAATGCTTAAAATGCCGTATGCCACTTGACAAAACCTTTAGCCTTTTAAGTGTTAATCCAGAGGAACTACTATGGACGTTCCCCTGAACACAGCTGTCTCTGTACAGATGTTTGAAGTTGCTAGCGGTCCGTGGTCTTTATTTCTTTCTAAAGCTCCTTATGCCTTATCTGGCCCCTCTAGAGAGGCAGCACTGTCGACTGGGTGGGTGTGTTAGTAGGTGTGTGTGTGGGGGTCTGCTTGTGAGTTTGCTTGCTCGTGCTCGTGCATGCCGCTGTATAGTTTATAAGGGTGGGGGTACCTGCAGTCGGGTGGGGGTACCTGCAGTCGGCTGAGACTGAAGGGGTCACGTAGATGAGGGATGACACGTTTCTGTCAGTAAATGTTGTGTCCAAAGGAACTGATTCAACTGTCTGTGAACTGCAGATAGTCTTACTTCAAGTGACCATTAACAGTGGTGCAAGCATCACTACGTTCACACACACACACACACACACACACACACGCACACACACACACAGGTACCTGTTAACAAGATTTTGAGTTGGTGAACTTGCTTTGACTTGGCACTTTTAGTTAATTGAGTTTAGTGTGTGTTTGTGTGTGTGTGTGTGTGTGTGTGTGTGTGTGTGTGTGTGTGTGTCTGTGTGTGTGTGTGTTTGTTAGGGGTTGCATGAGTACATACTTTTACAACTTGAGTACATACTCCTTCCCTGAAAAGCTCGAGTACTCGGGGAGGGGGGCGTGTCTTGCATCAATTAAAAGACAATGCACCTATGATCATGGATGTCATCATCAACAGCGGTGTGGGGAAGATGGCGGTGCGAACCTATGTTTACGGCAGCCTCACCCAGTACCGTCCATGCAGTGTCTTTGTCCACGTCTGTGTCTACATTTGTGTCTTTGTTTGATGGCTGGGAGAGCTTGATCAGCCGCGTCCTGGGGGCCCGGGGACCACTGCCCTGCCTGGAGCTGCGCCGAAAGAGGAAACGCCAACGGCGGTCTGACAGGACGCAGAAGCGGGGCAGGCTTAGTTAACTGCTAACCCATGCAGACCGGCAGTTCTGATAACACCGAGGGCGGTCTGGTGGCGGCCGCGCCTAGCGTTGACTGTGTTTCAAGTGTCGTGTGGAGTACAGGCAGGTGTGTCGAAGGTGTCTGGCTGGGAAAGTTGGCACTGGATTGGCTGAGGGAGCCTGGTCTGCCGTGTCCGGTGGGCCCAAGGACCATGGCCCTGCCCTGTACCTGAAGAGGAAACACCGAGGGTGGTCTGACAGGACATGGAAGCGGGGCGGGCTAAGCTAACTGCTAGCCCATGCAGACCGGCAGTTCCGACAGTCATCCTGGACAGTGATTTTTTTTTTTGCAGTTTGGATATGTGTGTTGTAGTTTTTGGATATGTGTTTTTATCTTTGTGTTGCACTGCTGTGGGCTGGGGGAAACGATATGTCATTTAGTTTAATGTACTTGCATACATGAAATGAAACGATAGAGTGTTGGTGATTCCTGGTTGGGTTGGTCTCTGCACCTAGCACAAAGCATAACATTACTATGATCTGATATGAAGCCAACACTGGTCTTATGTTAAACAGTGGTGAAGTATAGATGATACCGGCCATACTTTAACATTAGTGTTACATTCTACAGTAGGCTAAGATACACAAGTCAGTCACGTGTTGTTATTGTGCTGCGGTAGCAGCCTGGTTTACCCTTTTCTGCTGCTGTTGCCATTCTTCCTCTTATTTACCAAACTAAGTGTGCGCGCTGCGCGAAATCTGGCATCACGCGATTACCGAGTACGCAATGTTAAATTAGAAACTCTAGAATTGGTGTGACTGCTCGAGTACTTGAATGCTCGAGTACTTCGTGCAGCCCCTAGTGTGTGTGCGAGGGTACGCGTGCATGCGTGCGTGTGTGTGTGTGTTTGTGTGTTTGTGTGTGTGTGTGTGTGTGTGTGTGTGTGTGTGTGTGTGTGTGTGTGTTTGTGTTGTGTCTGTCGGCAGATGTCGTTCCCTCCCCAGCTCTGCTTCAGTAGGGGGTCTGTGTGTGATGGAAATGAACAGGTTGTTGTTTTTCTTCTAGTTCATTCTGGCATTTCATTCTAAATCCCCTGTCCCTGATTTTCTACTGTGTTTCAACTGGTGAGCCTCTTTTTTCATGGATCAAGGGATTGTGTTGTGTTTTTTTTCAGACAAAGCCAGGGACAGACTGTGAGTGTATGTGTGTGTGTGTGTGTGTGTGAGAGAGAGAGAGAGCAAGCGAGAGAGAGTGTGTTTTGAAGAAGCCATTTTAAATATTCCTCTGAGGTAGCACTGACATCACCAGTGACATTTGACAGCCAGATGCACAGAGATGTCTTTGTAAGACAGGCGCACCGGCCCGTGGAGACTGACACACACACACACACACACACACACAGATGGAAAACACTATTTTTTGTCGCTGTCCTCTCTCCACAATGCTTACTCTGTCCTAAAAACTAGTTAAAGTCAAAATCCGAGTCTGTCAAAAGAGAACATTGTTGAGCCGTTAATTTTATTTATAATGTTTGTATGTACTGAAAGTTTGTGTGTATGTGTGTGTGTGTGTGTGTGTGTGTGTGTGTGTGTGTGTGTGTGTGTGTGTGTGTGTGTGTGTGTGTTTCACTCAGAACTGACTCGGTCTCTCTTTCTCCTTTTCTGGCAGTTTTTGTGTCTCTTCCATCCAAAGGTCAGATTGTCATAGTGGCCACAGGGCGAATGTGCGTTCTGAATTTCCTCTGTCTCTGTCCCTCCTTACTCAACAAACATCGGAACATGTGACCCACATGTGGCCTCGGACACTCCTAAAGACCATTCATACATTACACTACGCTCTTTAACAAAAAATATGTAGTGTATAAATAAATACGCCACATCGACAAAAGTATGTGGACACCCAAACATCACACCCATATGTGCTTGTTGAACATCTCCTTCCAAAACCACGGGCATTAATATGGAGTTGATCCCCCCTTATTACTGCTATAACAGCCTCCATTCTTATGGGAAGGCCTTCCGCAAGATTTTGGGACATGGCTGTGGGGATTTACTTCCATTCAGCCATAAGAGCACTAGTGAGGTCGGACACTGATATTGGGGAGATGGTCCGACCCACTGTTAGTGGTCCAATTCATCTCATAGGTGTTGAATGGGGTTGAGGTGCAGGCCAGTCAAGTTCTTCCACACCAAACTCTGCAAACCAAAGTGTTGCCACAAAGTTGGAAGCACATAATTCTCTAGAATTTCATTGTGTGCTGTAGCATTAAATTTACCTTCACTGGAACTAAGGGGGCTAGCCCATGAAAAACAGCCCCAGACCATCGTTCCTCCTCCACCAAACTTTACAGTTTGCTCTCTGCATTCAGGCAGGTAGCGTTCGCCTGGCATCCATCGAACCCAGATTCATCACTCAGATAGTGAAATATGATTCATCGCACCAGGGCGGCATGGTGGCGTAGTGGTTAGCACGGTCGCCTCACAGCAAGAAGGTCCTAGGTTTGAGCCCCAGGGTAGTCCAACCCTGGGGGTCATCCAGGTTGTCCTCTGTGTGGAGTTTGCATGGTCTCCCCGTGTCTGCGTGGGTTTCCTCCGGGTGCTCCGGTTTCCTCCCACAGTCCAAAGACATGGAGGTCAGGTGAATCTGCATTACTAAATTGTTCCTAGGCATGAATGTGTGTGTGTGTGTGTGTGGGGGGGGGGGCTGTGAGATGGCTTGGCGGCCTGTTCAGAGTGTCTCCCCACCTGCTGCCTGATGACTGCTGGGATAGGATCCAGCATGCTGCGACCCGGATTCGGATAAGCAGCTTGGATAATGGATGAATGGATGGATTCATCACGCCAGAGAATGTTTCCATTGCTCCAGAGTCCAATGGTGGTGTGCTTTACACCACTCCAGTTGACGCTCTGCATCGCGCGTGGTGATCTTAGGCATGGTGATCTTAGGCTTGTGTGCGGCTGCTTGGCCATGGAAAATCATTCATGAAGCTCCCGACGAGGAGGTCTTGTGCTGACGTTGCTTCCAGAGGCAGTTTGTAACACGTTAGTGAGTGCTGCACAGAAGATTTTTACGCGCTTCAGCACATGGCGGGCCCATTCTATGGTCTTGTGTGTCCTACCGCATCATGATTGAGCTGCAGGTGCCCCGAGACGTTTGACCGGGGAAGAACTAGCAGAAATTTGTCCGACTGACTTGTTTAAAAAGAGCCATCTTATGACAGAGCCAAGCTGAAAGTCACCGAGCTCTTCAGGATGGCCGTGTACTTGATTTTATGCATCTACCATTAATGGATATGGCTGAAATAGCCAAATCAACTCATTAGAAGGGGTGTTCACATACTTTTGGCCATATAATATGTATATATGCTAGATCAGACTTCAGGGTGCTTCTGCTGACTTATTAAATCCTAAACGGGCTTGCCCCATCTTACCTGTCCTATGTCCTTAAACTGTACATTCCATCTCAAGCTGTTCTCTCTCAAAATACAGGGCTCCTGTGTGTACCCAAATTTAAAAGAAGTCAGCTGGTGGCAGGTCCTTTTCCTGTCGGGCTCCATTCTTGTGGAATAACCTGCCTGCTGCCACCTGCTGCCGTCCGAGTCTGTTGAGTCCTTTAAATTCAAACTTAAAACTCATCTTTTTGCCTTAACATACAATTAGTTGCCTTTAAGTTGAGTGCTTCACAACCTGTACTGCATGGCGGGTCAGTTTTCTGTCTCAATGAATTTACCAAGCGCTGTTCTGCTGACAAGATTATAGCGTATAGATTATTGACTATTGCAGACTGTTCTCTTCTCTCACGTCTTTTCTCTCTCTCTCTCTGAAATATTTCTTCTCCTTTCTCTTCTTTTGTGTGTGTGAATGTGTGATGTGAGTCTCCCTTGTGTGCATGTGCAGTCTGTCCTCCTCCCAGGTTTCCATGGTGATGGTGGTTGCCACCTGGATGCTGCTTGGCATCCTCCTCATCATATTCTTCATATATCTTATAATTCCATTATAATTCTGTTATCCACTTTCAATGTTGTATTGTGTAAACTGTGTAAACACAACATCCATTGCATGTTGTCCGTCTTGGGAGAGAGATCCCTCCTTGGTTGCTCTCCCTGAGGTGTCTTCGTATGTTTTCTCCCTGTTAAAGGGTTTTTTAGGGAGTTGATCCTTATCCGATGCGAGGGTCTAAGGAAGGATGTTGTATTGCTTTAAAGCCCACTGAGGCAAATTTGTGATAATGGGCTATACAAATAAAATTGACTTGACTTTATTTTTTCACATTTTTCTTTCCTTCTGAAGTGTACTTTTCAAACTAACAGCGTGTTGTGAGTTTGTGTTCTTCGCTTTGGTTATTTACACTACTCGATGCCCTAATATGCATTTATTTCATAGGCTGAACAACACTGTTCAGAAAGAAGGAAAGAAAGAGAGATAGATTTTGCCCCCACCACTTAAAGTAATCTAATTTGTTTCTCCTTAATCAAAGTGTAACAGAGAAACTAGCATCCCTGTCACTTTATTAGACTAGAGCCCAAAAACAGCCTGGAAAGTACTTCACCTGGGACAACCAATGAAATTGAATTTAACTTTCAGATTGTTTCACGATATTGCTTTCATTAGGTTTCATATTAATTTCATTTGCACCTATTAAATCCAAATTAGATTGCCTTTTTTTCCTCCGCTAATGTAATTTTGCCGCCATTAGAAAATAATGTAATTCAACACAGCTTGGCTTGAGTCCTCACATGCCCTGTGTGTGTTTAAAGGGATACTGTCTGGTTTTTCCTTGGCCATTAGTACATCCGTTTTGCCCCTTCACTCTTCATGAACTGAGTCACATTCAAGCTCAAATTCATTACAATTTAGTCCCAGAGGGCTTCATAATCACATTACAATGTGTGCAATGTATGACATCCCCTATCCTTAGATCCTCGATGTTGATGAGGAAAAACTCCATAGGGGGGGAAATAAAAAAATAAAGAAAATTGAAAAAAATGATCCCAGGGGCAAAAAAAGGGAGGGACATCAGCAAAAGCATCATAGAATGGATTGCTCTTCAAGGACAGATATACATTCAATAGGTGCCAAGTGGGTAAAGTAGCCAAGCAATAACAGATTTACAAATATAGCCACAAGGGACAATTTGCAGGTTCAAAACTTTCCGCACTCAATGGAAGGAAACAGCTCAATTGGCCAAAATTAAAGCCGCGAGCAGCAACGAGTGGGTTTCAGGCTTCACAAAGCCGAGCAAAGTCACTTCAGCTAGTATGAAACTGTTTAAAGGAGCGAGAACAATCACAAACTTGTATCATAATTACAATGTATACAGGAAGAAAAATTTTAAATTCAATAAAGATGTCCATATAGTAAATAATATCTTGTCTGCCACATGGTAAATGCTCATTGATGAAAAAAAAAATTCAGTGCCGTGTATTAATATTTTCCTGCAAAAAGAATTAATAAAAGTAAGTACTTTCACTGGAGTTTATGACAGTCTCATGAAAAGACACTATTATGATGATGCTAAGCAGGTGGAGATTATGCACTTGATCGTGTGTGTGTGTGTGTCTGTGGCTAATCTGGCAAACTACTGGACCTATTAGCCTAAAGTTTTTTTGTGTGCAGTTATGACTGTATGATGAAGATTCTCTCGTGGTTGCAGTGATCAAAAACCTTCAAAAAAAGTTTGCTCTCACTATCGCCGCTCCCTCTCCTCGTTCACTCTCTAGCTCGCTCGACCAGTGCTGCTTTCTGTCCCTGCCCGCTCTGAGTCAACCGTGCACATGCACGACTCACATCTAAGGTTGATTCAGATCGGACAACGATAGTATCAAAACCAAAGCATTATGTATTTGGGTATGGGTATGAGTCTTGAACGTAGTGGTAGTGGTGGTAGTAGTAGTAGTGGTGGTGGTTGAGGTAGTAGTAATAATTTAGGCCTGGGATTCTTAAAGCCTGTGTTGAGGGTCATACAAGAAAAAAAATGCACTCTTGAAACAAAATAAGTCCAACACCAACCATTTAATTATGGACAAATGGACTAAAATAAATGGATGTTCATTCACCAAACAGTGAGAGAAGTGAGAGCGACGGGATGAGGCAATGCTTCTGATGTTGGGCCTGTATTCTGATGCACTGGCCAAGATGTGCATTGGAGAGTCTGTTTATTTCCTTGTTCTTGATCAAGTTCATTGAAGAAAACAATGACTGACATATGTGTACAGTAGGGAAAATTGTGTGTAGGAGCATTGCAATAGCTCTCATGTTTTTGAATTGAGCTTGGGGAACCATGTTGATCAAAAAGTCACTCACCCCAACGTCCTTGTGTTGTGCTTTGAGCAAATCAGAAGCTCCCATCTCCAAGACTTCCATCTAAAGAGTTGCCTCATCTATGGAAGGTACCAGCCTTTTGGCCTCTGCAGCCCAGTCAATCCAGTCCTGGTTGCACAGAAGTTCTGTGGTCAGTGTAGCAGCAGCTTCAGTTCATTCCACTACAGGAGTGACTTGTTGTTCTCTGTAATCATGTAGTAAAAATGTGCATATATCAGTATCTGCATTGGCAATTGGCCAAAATGAGTTGGAAAATATCGGCATATCAGAAATCGGCAAACATCCAATATTTTGCATCCTTAGTGAGTACCTCAGGCAGCAGAAGACACAGAGTGGGGAGGAAGAAGAAGAGGAATTATCATGGTAGACTAAGCCTCTCGATGGGATGTGCCGTTGATAGATAGAAGATGTGGTTGATATCAAGAAATCACACCAGTGGCTAGAAAAGGCTGGACTGAAGGACAGCACAGAGGCTCGGATCATAGCAGCACAAGAACAGACACTCAGCACCAGATCGGTTGAGGTAGGAGTTTACCACACCAGACGAGACCCAAGATGCAAGCTCTGCAAAGACACCCCTGAGACAGTCCATCACTTAGTAGCAGGGTGTAAGATGCTAGCTGGGAAAACATACACTGAAAGGCATAACCAAGTGGCTGGGATAGTGTACAGGAACATCTGTACTGAATACAGACTGGAAGTCCCCAAGTCCAACCCTAACCCTACCCCCCTAACACTGCCAAAGGTGGTTGAGAATGGCAGAGCTAACATCCTGTGGGACTTCAAGTTCCAGACTGACAAGCAATTGCTGGCTAACCAACTAGACATTGTGGTGGTCGACAAGAAACAGAAGAAAGCAGTAGTAATTCATGTAGCAATCCCAAGCAACGGCAATATTAGGAAGAAAGAGCATTAAAGCTAGAGACATACCAAGGGCTGAAGGAAGAACTAGATCGGATGTGGAAGGTCAAATCCACATTAGTCCCAGGGGTAATAGGTGTACTAGGGGCTGTTACTCCCAAACGGGGAGAGTGACTCCAGCAGATTCCAGGAACAACATCTGAGGTCTCTGTCCAGAAGAGTGTAGTTCTAGCAACAGCTAAGATACTGCAGATAACCCTCACACTCCCAGGCCTGTGGTAGAGCAGTGCTTCCCAACCGGGGGTATACGTACCCCTAGTGGTATGTGGGTGGTCCCCATGGGGTACGGGAAAAGATTTTAAAAATGAGAGAAAAAAACATTTAAAAAATGTACAGGAAAACTGTAACCAAATAATTTATAATCTGTAATATTGTAACCAAAATTGGGACAGTTAAAATTAAGTAATCATTTGCTGGCTATATTATTGGCTATACTTTTTCATAATGAGAGTTTGCCACCAGACTTTGTCAGTCGTCACTCCGCTCACAAGTGCATACTGGCGCGTTGTTTTTCTTGCTAGCTAGCAAAATATCAAGCCTCTTTCAAAGTTTCAGTTAACGGTATGGATAAATGGTTGAGTCGAGCGAGTTCATCCAGCAACAACAGCACAGCTGATACTGCTGAACCGGGAGAACCCGTTCAGAAGAAAAAGAAAACGGAAAAGGTAAAGAAAGCATCGTCAGTTTGCTGCCACAACTACGGAGCCGCCGCAGCTCATGTGTTTTTTCTGTGATGACGTGCTCTTGAAAAGTAGCATGAAACCGTCCCGTTTACATCGCCACCTCAGTACTAAGCATCTCTCCTGTGCGGGTAAACCCGCCAAGTTTTTCCATCAAAAGCTGGCTGAATTTAAGAGAAGCCAAAAAAAAAACTAAAGAAAGCAACATCGGTCTCAATCAAGGCTTTGGAGGCATCATATGCTGTGTCGCTACTTGTGGCTAAATCCAAAAAGCCATTTACTACAGCCGAAGAGCTCATCTTGCCTGCTGCTGTCATTCTCGCAGAAACAATGATCGTTAAGAAAGCAGCTGATGTCCTGAAGAAAGTGCCGTTGTCAAATAATACCGTGTGCCATCGGATCGACAACATGGGAATTGACATTATTGACCAAGTGGTGGAGAAACTGAAAGAGTCGGGTACGTTCGCTTTGCAGTTGGATGAACCAGTGGATGTCAGTGGGGAAGCACAGCTGGTTGCGTTTGTGCGTTACAAAGACACTTTGGAGATGAACTTGCACATTACGTTTTGCAAGAAACTCACGGGAAGAACTATCCGACAGGATGTTTTTAACTTTATTGACATTTTTTCCCTCTCAACACAAGCTGGATTGGAAATCCTGCTCTCATGTGAGCACAGACGGCGCTGCAGTGATGACCGGCAGAGTGAATGGTTTAATGGCCCACATCAAAAAGGTAAACCCTAATGTTGCATGGATGCACTGCATGATTCACCGAGAAGCATTAGCTAGCAGGAGAATGAGTCCAGAGTTAGACGATGTTTTGAATGATGCCGTAAAAGTGATCAACTTCATACAGTCCAGGCCTTTGAATCATAGACTGTTTCAGTCACTTTGTCAAGATGGTGGGTCAGAACATGAACAGCTATTGCTTCACACTGATGTCTGGTGGTTATTCCGAGGGAAGACGTTACAGCGGCTGTTGGAGCTACGCAATGAAGGGGGGGAATTTCTGTCGGAGCACACCCCCCCCCTTGTGGCTATGTTCGATGCTGACTGGGTAGCTCGGCTAGCTGTGATATTTTCAGCAAACTCAACCAGCTGAATCTCTCTCTTCAAGGTAAAGACACACATGTTCTTAGCTTGTATGACAAAGTATGTGGATTCATGGAGAAGATCAAGGTCTGGCAGAGCAAATGTGAAGATGGGGATACAAGTTGTTTCCTGCAGCTGGACACACATTGCCACTGGTGAATGTGACAGAGCTACAATTGTGAAAATAGTACACCCACATTTATCCAAGCTCAACAATGAGTTCAACTCCTACTTCCCTGATATTGTCAACAAGTCTTCCAAACTGGACTGGGTGCGTAATCCCTTTGTGACGGACATTAACAGCAGCATTCCCGACAGACTGTAAGAAAACCTCATAGATGTGTCCTCAGATATGAGCTTGAAGATGAGGTACTCAAGCACACCACTGATACAGTTCTGGTGTGTTGTGGAGAAGGAGTATCCTGAATTGGGGAAACATGCCCTAAATGAACTGTTGCCCTTTGGATCAACATACCTGCGTGAGGTGACATTCTCCGCCATGACCCACATCAGAACTATACACAGGAACAGGCTCAACTTGGAGAATAACCTGGTCACAGCTGTTGCAACAATCTCCCCCAGACCCACAAAACTGATGAGTGAGAAACAGGCTCATGTGTCCCATTGAGTGTCACATTAATTGATGAGTTTGAGCCTTACTTTTTTTTTAAAGTCTATAAACAATGGCTATTATAAGTAATATGATTAGTTATGATTGGATATGATTAAAGTGTCACATTAATTGGGGAAATTTAGTCTTTTTTATAAAAATGCATAATTAAATTAATGATATATAAACTAAATAAAATATTGTATATGTATATATAAATTATATACATTAATGATATATCCTGGTGATCACCGCAATTGATTGCGTACTTTAGGTTGGCTTGAAATGCTCTGGGGGTACAGTACTCAAAAAACTTTGAGAACCACTGTTGTAGAGGACCTGAGTTTGAGGAATACACACGCCACCCGAAAAAGGGTGAGAGGCATATATATATATATATATATAACTTTGTTAAAAGAAACACTCAAAGATAGGACAAGTGCTCAACAAATAAAGAGCAAAATAATCCAGTGATTCAAGTAAATTCTTCATGAGACAGTACAGGCCTGTTTCGTGCCACAAACAGTCATCAGCTGTCAATAAAGCTACACGAGAAAGAATATATTATTAACTACCTCGTGTGTATATATATATATATATAATGTGTGTGTGTGTGTGTGTGTGTGTGTGTGTGTCTGTGTGTGTGTGTGTTAGATAAATCCAGACCTCACACGTACCAGCATGTGGCCTCTCTCTTTCTTTCTCTCTCTCCATCTCATTTAAATGCCTGTTGCCCCCTGACCCCTTACTCTCACGCATGCAGGAGACAAACCAGGCACAACCCTGACATGGATGGAGAGAAAGTGCAGAGTGAGAATAATGCATAGCTAGAGCAAACACTGAATCAATCATGAGCAATTCATTCAGTAGTACACAGGATCTGATGTTAAATTTGTGGGCTACACGATTCAACTAAAACAAAACTATGTACACTTGTCCTTTCGTATAAGGCGAGGAAGTCACACAATACTGATAAAGATCACTTGTGCAATCTATACATGCCTAGCAGGAATCCCAAACTATCGTCAGTTGCACCAAAAGGCTCAGTTTAACTCTTGTGTGTGGCACCCAACGGGCTTGGATGGTGGCTAAACCCGACTGGTGCTGTTAAAGCCTACTCAGCGGCACCGGATTCTGGATTCTGCCTATTAAGTCCCAACATTAAAGCAAAGGATTGTGATACTATTGTCATTGATGTTTGGGCTTAATGTCTTTTATTTTCAGTGGTTTGGAGAAGCTTTTTTTTTGTCTTTACTTGAGTAAAACATTAATTCGTCATACAAATATCAACATTTGATTATATATATATATATATATATATATATATATATATATATATATATATCTCAACACGGATACAGGAAACATTGATATTCCGCTCCTCATTATTCGAGCACTCAACACCATTGACGATTTCGGAAAAATACGCTATATATATATATATATAAATTGTCAATGGTGTTGTTATAAGTGCTCAACTAATGAGGAGCAGAATATCAATACAGATGCAGGAAAAAATGTTTTAATACATTGCAGTACAGGCCTGTTTTGTGCATCGTGCACTCATCAGCTGCTAATGTGGTTCAACAAAGAATCATACAGTTTACGTTGTCCAGCGTCACGCCCCTAATTTCAGTTGGACAGCAACCAATCAGATGGGAAAACATTTAAACTATAACAACCAATGGGGTAGGTACTTATGCACAGCATCCAAGGGACTGGGGCTTGTTTTGAAAAGCATTTAGGGGCCAGGGCACTGTTGAAATGGCGTACATTTAAAATATAACAAGGTCATTTATGTAAATCATATAGTGGAGTGGTGTTGGGGCACAGTTGGAAGGACAGGCAGTTAAAAAAAACCCTCTAATAAATGTCATATGTGTATCATCTGATGGGGGGGTTAATAAAGACGTTTTGCTTATAGTTACAAAGGAGATATTTTTTTGTGTCTACAACTGGTGGCCAATTCGTTTCTATTATTCAAGGTGGACATATCAGGTCTGCAAATAATAAAATACTTTTCTGCCAAGCACAGGTTACATCTTTTACCTCTAACTGAATATGCATTGCTCTTTGCAAGGATTTTACATGAGACAGAACAACTGATATTCTTGTCTACCAATGAATGACCAACTGTGGCGGCTTAAGGCCATTCCTTTTTTTTTGCATTCTCATTTCTGAAGCTACTCATATGGGCGTTAAACCTAATTTTAAAAGGACCCCCTGTTAATCCCACGTAAGTGTTCACATTGCAGTTGTCTTCTCTTGTCACCGATGCCTAGTAGATGACTCCCTCTATCTGGCATTTTCCTTCAAGAGGACACGATGCCTTAACACGGCAGTTGCAGTTGGAGGTGCTTAGTTGCGGTGAGGGGGTCTGTGCCTTGGCCATGATGCTCGTGTTGTGGGATGAAATAACCTGCTGAACATTTGGCATGCAGCTGTAGCTCATTTTGACTGTGTTTCTGCTGAATATGTTCCTCGATTGGTGGTCTGGGGTAAAGCACTCATCCAAAAGCTTGAAAAGTTGTTTTCCAATATTAGAGGCCACACGGTGTCGCTGTAGGGAGGATTATACCAGGTGATGTTCCACCTTCTGTTGCACTTTTTTGTTGTTGCTGGCGGTCACTAATTGGTGGTGGATTGTACTTAAGTCTGAAATCATATCCACATGTTTGTAAGGCTTTCTGGTATGGGGGGCTGCTTCGTTAAAGATGGCCTCGCTGGATGATAAACATGAAAGTCTTTTGTTTAAGCTCACTGGGATATTTTTCAAAATGGAGGGCGGATGATTGCTTTTTCTGTGGATGTATTGTAGTATATTGTTGGGCTTCATGTATGAAGTTGTATCAATCTGTTTTTTGTCAGCCTCAATTGAAATTTTTATTCCATTGTTTGTAAATATACTACACATTTTCTTTTTTATTCTCTCGACTTCTCTTGCCGGTTTGTTGCAGACTGTCAGCCCGTCGTCTCTATATAGCCCGACGTTGATGTCTAGAACCTGTAGTTGGGACAACAAGTACAAGCCCACTAGCACACCAGTCTCTGCCCTGTTGAAGCTGCCCATGGTCACATCAAATGCGCTGTTACCTTGCTTTTGCCATGGGATTCCCTTGTGATATAAGATTGACTCTTTAGCATGGGCTATTGTGTCTCTGTCTTGGTGGGATATTTTGGTGAATGTTGAAGCAAATTCAATAGTTTTGTCCAGTAGCTCTTTAGTTATGGAGGGGTAAAACTCACAAATATCGAAGCATGTGAACGTATGCCTGCTCTTGTCATCTATGCCCCTAAACCATTTCAATACTTGGCCGGTGTACTTCCACTGATTTAAGGGAACCCTCTTCAGAATCGTCCTATTTATATTTTCAGCAATTTTTTTTTGTTGCTTAGCTTACCTATTTCGGGTTTGATAAGTCTACATGTTGGTTTGTTTTGAAAATTTGGTTTGTGGTCTTTCAGGGTAATAAAGGCTTGCTTCTGGGCGGTGACATCAATGCGGTCGTCTAATTTCAGATCCGATGCAGTCTTTTTGTCCTTTAGGGTGCTGTCTCTTTCAGCAGACTTCCAGCCTTCTTGTATGATTTGGTGATGTTGCTGTGTAGAAGATTGTCATATTGATTGAGCCCTAGTTTATAAATATTAGACATTTTGTCGGCTGCAATGAAGAGCTTGTCATCTTCTTTTATCGATCTTGTGTCTTTATGGAGTTTCTTCTGGAAAGCTTTATTTGGGCATTTAAATTTAATGTTCTGAATGATTCTGAGCATACCCTCCTCAAAGGGTTTCAGTTCCGGGATGGTTGGTGGAACTGAAACCCTTTGAGGAAACCCTTTGATATATATATGAAAATCTGTAATTCTATTCTCTGTATTCTGTATCTACATCTACCTGTAAAGGAATTTTTAGATGTTGTCAGACGACTGCACAATTATAAAAAGGGATTTTGAATTAATGATTAGTTTTTCCTTCATTTTCACACATCCAGTTAAACTGTAACGTCATCGGTCAGACATGACTGAGTAGCCTAACTGGTCAACTCTTTGATGAAATCCCACATCGTGACCCAAATTGTTGATAACTGCTCAACTTGGAGGCAGGCAAGCATGTGTGTGTGAAACCAACACACGTGGCATTTTTACTGGACCTTACCAGCTGGCCACTCTGCCTTTGAAATCACCTGCATCGTGTTGCTTGCCCATCCACTTCCCTTACGCACTTAATTTCATCTGAGTGCCTGCCATCTGAAAAGCCCTTAATTTCATATCAAGACTAGATTAAGCGTCAGAGGTCTGTTGTCCGGGACTTTTGCCTACACTCCTGACATTAGAAGCCAAATAACTAACGAGATAAGGGAAATGGAAAGTAAATATTATGCCATTAGTAGGTCTACATCATTTTCCTAAAACAGTCTGAAGTTTGATTACAGCAAACTTGGTATTGCTGCTGAGATTTTTGGGTTTTTTTTTTACCCGTTTTTCTGGAAAATATTTCCCCAATCTTGCATTTCTGTAGTGTCGAGTAGCCATTTCAACAATTTTGCTTCTTCATCTCATTGATCACACCTTCTTAGAGGGCTTGTGAAGATTAAGAATTAAGTGTTAAATGCACATTGGAGTTGTGAGCGGGTTATCTCTGTGTTTGTGTTTCTCTTACTCACTTGCTATCAGATGTGGTCCTGTGAAAGCCACTACATAGTTATGTTCCCTGGTCTGAGACTCCTTTAGCTCCAGTTTAAATTGGGCTCTGAAAGCAGTGGCAAAAGATCAGAACCGGACAGTTTATTTTGGGATTGTTTATCGCGTTACCCCTTCAATAGCACTGCCAGAAAGATTAGCCTCAAGGCAGAGTTCATCTTTGACAGCAGTGGAGTGCAGAAAGACTCTTTTTGGGCCATTACAATGCTCTGTCTTTTGCTGTTATGGCCTACATAACAGTTTTATCACACTCTGTGCTATTAGTAAAGCTGTTGTCTGCATGCGTATGGGTATGTCTAGCCCGGGGCTCTTCGAGATTGTAAAAGGCTCCCTTCTTGCCGTGTGTATATCTATGTTGTGTGCGCTGAAAATGACACTGAAAGCCCTGTTGTGAGACAGTTGAATCATGATGCTACAACATCATAAACAAGGCATTTTACTAGCACTCGGAGAATGGGTCATTAAGTCACACATTAAGTGTGTGCGTCAATGTAAGCTTGCTTACTTGTGTTTTTTGTCAACTATTGTCATTAGTATTGAGGCCTTTGAAAAATAAAACCTTGTTTTTTCTCCTCTGACAGTTATTCACAGTTGGTATCCTACAATTCCGTCTCCTTGATTTTGTCTCTTTCTCTGATTTTATCCTACCGCCCTATCGTCTCCCTTTTTTGGCACTCATCATCGTGATTACTGTGCTTGAGATGTGGCAAAGTCGCGTGTTGATGATCCCATTCTGGAAAACTGACGTTCCACCCAATAACAACCTTAACTGAGGCTGCCAACTTTCTTTTTACATGACCTGCCAAGAAAAGAGAAGGCAGGCATACTTTCCCATCAGTATGGTGCTGTAGTCGTACCAATGTACCGAATTCGGGGGGCAGCCTGAGAACCGTCACAGCCAGGACGCGAATCTGGATCTCCGGCACCATGGGCTACAACGTTGACCAGTCGACTAAAAGGGTCCAACCGGTTAGCCAAGGGCTAGCGAGTTTATTTATCTGTGCACGTTACACTACCCCCCTCCTTTGGGAAGGGTATCCCCCGCGCTTCAGCATACCAGCTCTGTCACGCCTCTGGGCGCACACGCTTCCAATGGCCTCATGGTCTCACCATCCGACTTCTGACACCAATGTAGCGAATTCGGGGGGCAGCCCAGGAACCGCCGCAGCCGGGACGCGAACCCGGATCTCCCGCACCACAGGCGACAACGTTAAATAGTTGACTAACGGGTTCGACCCTTTAGCCAAGGGCTAGCGAGTCTATTTATCTGTGCACGTTACACTACCCCCCCCCCCCTTTAAGGAGTGTCCCCACACTTCAGCATATCAGCTCCCTCACACTTCTGGGTGCACGCGTTTTGAAAAATGACAGACAGGCAGGCAGATAGATCCAGTAAGGAAGGCAGATGCAGAGAGGCAGACGGACAAGCAGGTAAGAGACAGACGGGCAGACACTGCCAGAGAGGAAGAGACGGAGAGGACCCAGCAGGTGTAGGTTGTGGAACAAAGGGTTCATGAACTTTCTCAGCAGCTGGTCTACGAGCGGCGAGCACCCGGTGTGTTAAGCTGTGCTGAGAGGCTTACTGCTGCCTCACTGTTTAATAGCACAGCCAGAAGCTGAGATTAAGGCTTACGATATATATCAAAGTGCAGAGATGCTGAAATCTCTTGATTAGTAGGAAACATTAAATGGATTAATACGTAATTCTTTTGGACTACTATACTCTTTTGTGAAGGGGTAGTAGAAGATTCTCCAGTCCAACGGTTTGGTAACCCAACAGCCACAGCGAAGATAAAAGTTAGCCTTGGAGCCTGTGTAGTAAACACACCTTCTTTTGCCCATGTTCTTTGTTCATTTATTGTTCCCTTTCTACCCAGTTTCTTTTTTGTTCTGACCTCCTGAATACTATCTTCTTTTTTTTTTTGTCCCTAAAAAAAAAATCCACATTCGATTTTGCTTTTGGCCATGACTGCAGCTCTCATTGTGAGTGGATGGTTCATACCTTTAAGTGGGTGGTTTGTGTGTTAACACATGCAGTACAGCCAACTGATTGTGTGTGTTTGTGTATGTTTATTCTATTAATTTATATTAACTTCCCTTTGTTGCCTAATCTTTCCCTCTCTGTATATTTTGTCCAGTCGATATATGTTTGGCCGGCAGTTTAGGATTTGTTCTGTTTTGTACAGGCCATTCTCTCTCCCAGCCTTTCTTAGCACAATGACTAACATGAATCATGAATGTGGCAGAACACCAACAACCATGTGTTTGCAAGTGGGAAAATGTGTTTTTTCTTTTCTTTCTTTTTTTGTGTGTGTATGCATATATGCATGTCCACGTCCACACATATATGTTTGTTTTTGCTAGCCAAGAGGACCTGGAGCGTTAGCGCTCTGTTTCCTGAGTGATTTGAGTTTGGCTCCCAGAGGTCCCCCCATACATCTCCAAACAGACATGCTGGAACAATGGGGCTTATCAGCCTCGCTTGCCGACCCTAAACTGACTGAAGTGTATGGTCTCCGTGTGTCCTGCAGTCTTACTGGGGTAGAGGAGGAGACCCCTGTCTAAATCCACAGAGAAATGCACAGGCTTGAGGTGGTGGGGTTGGCCCAGGGCTCAAGGCCAGAGTTATGATAACATGTCTCCACAGAGTAAGAAAGGTTGAAGCATAGTCTGGTGTCATGCCAGTCATTGAAAAAGGACCTTTATGCAGGTCGTGGGGTCCAATGTAAGAATAGTTAGTGATTACTGTGCACTATGAAGAGGGTGATGAAATGCTGGAATAAGCTGGCTGTTGGAGAGTTAAGAAGATGAAGATCTATAGAAGAGATGTATTGAAATCTGTCCCAGGGCCACTGAGATTCAGGAGTTTCTGTGCGTGTGTGTGTGTGTGTGTCTGTGTCTGTGCGTGCGCACGCTATTGTAAAAAAAACAGTGGACATTTAAGAGTGCACACATACACAGTTACTCTTCAAACTAGGCCAGATTGGGGTCAAATACCGTTTATCTACACCTCTGATTGGAGATGTGCTTGCTGTTGAGCTCATTACTACCACTGACTTGGAGCTGAGTTATAAAATAAAAAAATAAAGGATGAGAAGGAGATACTATTTCAAGCTCAGAACTTTTGATTTTGTATTATCTGTCTTTGGCAAGCTGAGCACTGGGTATTGGTGCGACGGGTCCTTAATGAACCCCTCCATCAGTTTACCCTGTATCTACTTCCTCTCCTGCAGACCACCACACTAGGACCATAGTTTAGATGATGCAACTGAAGTTCATCATCCAGCTACCCATCAGGCAAATCCTTGTAACCTCTTAGCTTAACAGCTGAAAACAGAGCAGTTTATCCCCCCCCCCTTGTAGTAATTCTCGGATAACAGTAGCCTGAGAGAAGACGTACCTTTCTATACGTCAAGAGATTATTATGCTTATTATTTTCAGCAAGATGAAATCCCTCTCTTTGTGCGTGAAGCATGTGTTTTAGTTTTTGTCTCGCTCACATCCCTGGCTTTTAGAGCGAGCTGTGGTTTTGTTGGCTGAATCAGTTAAGAGAATTAAAAGCTCCCGTCTCTTACTTTTGGCTGACGCAGTCAGCGCCACTCTCCTTGAAGGGACATATATAAGAGATGCTTCCATTTCATAAGTGGAAGAAAAAGGGGGAAAACAAACTGTCATGTTGCATCCCTTCTCAGTGGGCTTCAGGATCGTTGAGTACTATCCCAGAAATATGAACCAGCTCATCTGGAAACAAGGTTTAGTGGGAGAAACATTTCATCGCTCATCTAAGTGACTTCGTCAGTCTCAGCTGACTGCAGGTATCCCCAGCCTGATAAACAATACAGCTGCACAACGACTGAAACCGACACAGTTGCACCACAACTGAAACCAGCGATCGGTTTTATATGCAGACTGTTGTGACCATTAATTAGCGATGATTGGCGATGTTTACTATTCACGGAAGATTTGTGAATTACAGCATTGTAAGATGGTGACAGATGCACTTTTAACCCCCCTGCCTCCCCAATCGGTTTAGGGATGGTCGTTCCCCCTTTACATAGAGACGAGACGAATGCACTCACAACTCTCAGTAAGGACAATAACATCATCCTTCTGGCGGACAAAGGCAGATGCACTGTTTTATTAAACCAGACAGACTATCTTGAGAAAGTTGTGTTACTTAGCGACATAAATACTTATGAGCCCCTGAAACAAGATCCGAGCAGTGGTTATAGGATAAAGGTAATAGATTGTCTGAAGCTGGTAGAACGGGACAATGCTATTGACAGAATTTTGTACCACAGATTATACCCAGGGGAAGCTACACCTAGTCTGTGTGGTTTACCTAAGATACACAAACAGGATGTGCCATTACAGCCTATTGTTTGTATGATTAACTCAGTGACCTATAACATCTCGAAATGTCTGGCATCTATACATAACCTGTTGGTAGACAGTAATGAACATCACAATCAGAACACTGTGATTTTGTGGATAAGGTGAGGAACATCATTATGGAGGTGGATGAAACAATGGTTATGATACATCCCTCTTCATGTCTATTCCTACTGATGAAGCAGTGGCGGGTAGTCCATGTGAAATTACAGGATGACCCCACCCCCATTACACTTCGCAATAGGTCCACCCTAAACACTGACCAACTGTGTCTGCTCCTGAAGCTGTGTCTTCAGTCCACATACTTCACACACAGGGGGCAGTACTATAGGCAGAGGCATGGGTGTGCTATGGGTTCCCCAGTCTCACCTATAGTGGCCAACTTGTATATGGAGGAAGTGGAAAAGAAGGCTCTGATGTCCTATCCAGGGACACCACCTAGCCATTGGTTCAGATTTGTAGACAACACCTGGGTTAAAATGAAATCTCAGGACATACTACATTTCACTGACCACATTAACTCTGTGGACAACCACATCAAGTTCACCAGGGAGGATGTGAAAATTGACAGGTTAGCCTTCTTAGACTGTGAAATTGAAATTGATGATGGGGACATTTTATTGTTGATGTGTACTGTAAACCAACACATACTGATCAGTACTTAAGGTTTGACTCTCATCATCCACTGGAGCACAAACTAGGAGTCATCAGGACGCTGTACCACCGAGCTGACAACGTCCCCACCAACACAGCAGCTGGGGAAGGGGAGAAATCCCATATTAAGCAGGCCCTGGTTGAGTGTGGTTATCCCAACTGGGCGTTTGTCGAAGCCAGGAAGACGCCCAAACACTGCACCTGCCAATCGAAGAGAGGAGAAGGACAGCAGCTAAGCGTAAACCCGTGGTGATTCTGTATGTGGCAGGAGTGTCAGAACAGTTGAGACGTGTATTTTCCAAACACCGTGTCTCAGTTGCTTTCAAACCCCAAAACACGCTGCGCCCAAAATTGGTCCCCCCCGAAGGATCGGGTCCCCCGGCACAAACAGAGCAATATAGTGTACGCTGTTAAGTGCCATGGGGATTGCTGTGACTTGTGCATCGAGGAAAACAAACATACTCTGGTGGAGAGGATGGCACAACACTGGAGAGCTAACTCGTCAGGCCAGGACTCCACAGTCTACACCCATCTACAGGCCAGTCAAGAGTATGGGCTAAGAGTACATCTGTCACCATCTTACAATGATGCGGTTGCAACTATTCCCCGGTCCTCTGTGAATAGTACACATGGCCATTTTAACTCTAATTAACTGTCATGGCAATTTGCATATAAAACCAATTGTTGTTTTAGGTCGTTATGCCGCTGTATTGTTTATAAGGGTGGGGATACCTGCAGTCGGTTGAGACTGCAGAGGTCACTCAGACGAGTGATGAAACATTTCTCTCAGTTACCGGTGTGTCCAGATGACCTGATTCAACTTTCTGGGATTCCCTTACCTGCATTATTGAGCATGCATCAGTACATACTGAGTACTGTCATACCAATGTCTCTTTCATGTTCTTGAGCATTTCAGATTACTGCCGTCTGTGACTTCCGGTGCGGCTCCACGTTCTCTGTCCTTTCCAGCAACATTTGTTGAATTGTCCCTTACTGGGCCATTCTTTACTTATCCCTCTATGCTGTGGTTTACGGTTCGGAGATCGGTTGAGTTTGGCGTGTCGTAAGTCTGATGCCAGAGGCTACAACACAACGTGTCAGAGACTTCACAGTAGAGATTATCAATAAAAAATGGTAGAATCAGGGCGTCCAGGTAGCATAACGGTCTATTCCATTGCCTACCAGCACGGGGATTGCCAGTTCAAATCCCCGTGTTACCTCCAGCTTGGTCGGGCATCCCTACAGACACAATTGCCCGTGTCTGTGGGTGGGAAGCCGGATGTGGGTATGTGTCCTGGTCACTGCTCTAGCACCTTCTCTGGTCGGTCGGGGCACCTGTGCGGGGGGGGGGGGGGGACTAGGGGGAATAGCGTGATTCCCCGCGCTACGTCCTCCTCGTGGAACTCCTCACTGTCGGGTGGAAAGAAGCGACTGGCGACTCCACATGTATCAGAGGAGGCATGTGGTAGTCTGCAGCCCTCCCTGGATCAGCAGAGGGGGTGGAGCAGCAACTGGGACAGCTTGGAAGAGTGGGAGTAATTGGCCAAGTACAATTGGGGAGAAAAAGGGGGGGGGGATGGCAGAATCGGTTTTAAAATGGGACGGATGTTACAGCCGATAAAAGCTTCCACTTGAAAGAGAAACGAGAGGGAAAGACAGAGAGAGAGAGAGAGAGAGAGAGAGAGAGAGAGAGAGAGAGAGAGAGAGAGAGAGAGAGAGAGAGAGAGAGAGAGAGAGAGAGAGAGAGAGCGAGGAAGAAAGGGGGAGGGGGGAAGTCATTAAATGACTTAAAAGCAAATTGAAGGAGGCCTCTGTGCTCTTTTGTAATTTGAATTTCCCTGGCAATTACAGCGTGGAACTGAGTCAGCCCAGAGAGGACACACAGCCAGAATCAGTAGGGAGCGCTGGAGAAAGGCAGGGAGAGGAGACACACACACTCACACACACACACACACACACACCACCACCAAATGATCAGTGTGTGTCTGTCCCCTACCGTCAGCTGCAGCTGCTCCATCACCACTGGATCCGGCAGCACCAGGACTGGCACCATGATAGGTGGAGATAATTTGCCCACATGTCTCACTGATCTCCTACAGACAGGCTCATACAGTATCACAGCGCTCACTTCGCCAGCATTGTTTATTTATTTATTATTCTTATTATATTTGTTGTCCCCGTCATTGCTCTCATCTTGTCTGTTGTGTTTATTCCTCGTGGAGCAGAGCAGAACATGAATCATTTGAAGTAGCGACAGAAGAGGAAGAGATATGTATGTGCTGAGGCCCTCAGAATTGTGAAGCTGAGGAGTTGGTGTTGTGCGGCGTGGAGGGAAACGGAGGCTGTTTCAGAAGGATCACTAGTCACATATGTGTTGAACCATATGCGCAAAGGCTCCATTGTGTATACTCACATATGGCATTTAAATTTTTTTTTTATTTTGTTTCTTTTTTGTTTTGTTTTGTTTTTATGCAAACACTCATATACACTTCCACCCCCACACCACCTCCTCTTCCTCCTCCTCCAGCTGTGTACCTTGGCCATGTTCCTACTGTTTATCAAACCGATATATGGCTAGTTTTCAGCTCCACTGGTCTGAACACATTATTCTATTTCCTTCTTTCTCCTGCTGAACACACACACACACACACACACACAGACACACACACACACACACACACACAAACACGCACACATACGCTTGGATTGGATGCATCACAATCACACTGCATGTGTACACACCTTCTCTTTCTTGCCTACTCCCCACACACACACACACACACACACACACACACACACACACACACACACACACACACAAACATTACCTGTCTCCCTGCTCTCCACGGTAAATCCAGAAGATTGATGTGTCTCTTTGGAGCAAATAAGTCCAAGTCCAATGTCATTATAAGACATTAGGCTATTGAACCCTGAAGCAATTGAATTAGGCCCTGGGTGGTACACGCTAGCAGCGTTTACATAGTGTGTAGATATATCGTAGATATAGATATATTAGACTTTTCACTCCGAGAAGTAAATGGTGTTTGAGTCCTAAAAAGAAATATCAACACGTAGAACAGGCTATTTTTATTTGTGAGTTCGTGTGTGTGTGTGTTTGTGTGTGTGTGTGTGTACATGCACATGTTTTTTGTCTTACTTCTTCTAGCTTATGCGTTGACATTCCTGAAACAGGCACACTTTTGATTGTTTAGGATTTCCAATGCTCAAATAAAATGTGATATTGGCTAGAATTAACTAAATGTCAGATACCAGTAGTAAATCTGCTACTACTACTACTGCTACTCTTGGCTGCTCCCGTTAGGGGTCACCACAGCGAATCATCCGTTTTCATCTCTTCCTGTCCTCTACATCTTCCTCTGTCACACCAGCCACCTGCATGTCCTCCCTCACCACATCCATAAACCTCCTCTTTGGCCTTCCTCTTTTCCTCTTTCCTGGCAGCTCCATATTCAGCATCCCTCTCCCAATACACCCAGCATCTCTCCTCCACACATGTCCAAGCCGTCTCAATCTTGCCTCTGTTGCTTTGTCTCCAAACCGTCCAACCTGAGCAGTCCCTCTAATATACTTGGTTCCTAATCCTGTCCTTCTTCGTCACTCCCAGTGAAAGTCTTAGCATCTTCAACTCTGCCACCTCCAGCTCCTCCTGTCTTTTTGTCAGTGCCACCGTCTCCAAACCATCCAACATAGTTGGTCTCACAACCATCTTGTAAACCTTCCCTTTGACTCTTGCTGGTAACCTTCTATCGCAAATCACCCCTTATACTCATCTCCACCCACTCCACCCTGGCTGCACTCTCTTCTTCACCTCTTTTCTGTACTCCCCATTACTTGGGACATTTGACTCCAAGTATTTGAACTCATATGCCTTCGTCTCCTCCACTCCTTGCATCCTCACCATTCCACTGTCCTCCCTCTCATTCACACATAGGTATTCCGTCTTGCTCCTGCTGACTTTCATTCCTCATCTCTCTAGTGCATACCTCCACCTCTCCAGGCTCTCCTCAACCTGCACCCTACTCTCGCTCCAGATCACAATGTCATCTGCAAACATCATAGTCCACGGAGACTCCTGCCTGATCTCATCCCCGTCAACCTGTCCATCACCGTTGCAAACAAGAAAGGGCTCAGAGCCGATTCTTGATGTAATCCCACCTCCACCATACCAGTAGTACATATATGCCAGATATGTAAACATTAACCAATCAGCTATTAAGAAAGACAGTCAGTTAGATGCTAAGATAGCATCAGCAGCAGTGAATTAGCAGTTAGGGTGGTAGTCTGTAAAACAGCCAGTCAGTGGGTTAACAGTTAACAACCATTTATTTAGCTAGGACCATAAGACAGTCAGTAAAATCACCCTGTTAGTCAGTTTAGGCTTTCAGTCAGTCAGTATAACAGCAAGCCAGTAGGTTAAAAAACGATACGAGCAATAAACTTGTCAAGTTGAACCAGTAAGCCAATACAAGTCCGTCACATAGTCAGCCAATTATTCATTATATAATTTGCAGTTGGTAAGAAATAAGAGACAGTCGAGCTATACAAAGGTAGCTAATGCTTTAGTCTGAATGTGAGCTATTTAATGAGTCAGTCACCCAGTATTGTGGTAATTTCTCCTGTATCGCCACTTTAATGTGGTGGAGAAGCTTGCTCGTACCAATCATCCCAAGAGCTATGGCAACCGGAGCTTGGCTCCTGGTGGGGTCACCCGAGGTGGACAGGTCAAGGAAGAGGTTCCATACGAAGCGTGATTCAACAAAGTCCTCAACGGTGGAACTGGTGGAAGATGTCTCAAGGTCACAACGGCAGTGAAGGTGGATGAAGGCTGCAACAGAGGGTGGTCCCCAATCGTCTTGGTTCTCCATGCCATTGGATTTTGGCCACCCCCTGCCAAGGACTGTGCGGTGGCTGCAGGCGCATCAGCCACTCCATGTAAAAAGCTGTCACGTGCAGGCGTCCTCCTATAATGCGGCTCGAGGATCAGCCTCTACGCCCACCTGAGGACCCAGAGGGAGGACGGTCATACTCGATCCCGAGTGACTGATGATGATGATGATTGTAGTATAAAATATTAACTAGATATAGCTTATCTCCACTCCCCATAAATGTACTGTTTTAGGCTCTGCAGGGCTGAGCCCAGTTCAACCCATTTGGTTCTTGAAGTGTTTCTATTACATACAGCAGTAACGGTGCCATGGTGTTGCTACAGCAACTGACAGGACACTATCATCAGCCGTCCATTATGCTACCGCTAATCTGCTTATTTATGCAATTCTATGTTAGTCCAAACATCCATTTTAATCACACAGTTTTGTTGATCAATGAAATATTTACTGCCCTGTAATTTCCACCTTCACCAAGTTCAGTCGATATTTTATTTCATCCGTTACTTGCATTGACCTACGCTGACATCATCTGATGATCAACCATGAGATAAGTATTGCTCCGTGGTCCTGTTCTAATCCCATCAATACCAAATATCAAAACGGGTCAGAATCTTTCATGGTTGATTCCTAGAACTAAGCAGGCTGGAAATGAATGAAGAACCATGATTATGAAAATGAACCATGATTATGGAAATGAATGAAGAACCATGATTTCCATTGCATACCAAGGCATGGTCCAGCAAGAAGGTCCTGAGTTCAAATCCTGGGGTTGTCCAACGTTCGGCGTCATCCCACTTTGTCCTCTGTGTGGAGTTTGCATGTTCTCCCCGTGTCTGCGTGGGTTTCCTCCGGGGGCTCCGGTTTCCTACCACAGTCCAAAGACATGTGGGTCAGGTGAATCGGCCGTACTAAATTGTCCCTAGGTGTGAATATGTTGGCCCTGTGATGGACTGACGGCCTGTCCTGGGTGTCTCTCCGCCTGCCGCCCAGTGACTGCTGAGATAGGCTCCAGCGTCCCATGACCCCGATTGGGATAAGCAGCTCGGATGGATGGATGGACCAAGGCATGGCTTAATAGTGGAAAACAACAACGCCGTAGTAGTAACTCCTCATGTAGACAAACAAGCAGCCAGATGACCTACCTGCCTGTCAAGCTGGTGCAAGCCCTGCAAGTCAGAAGTTGTACCATTTTACGACTTACAAATCAGAAGAAATATTTCACATAGGGCCATTTTGTGAAGTAACAGTTGGCTGACAGGTCCAGAAAAAACAACAGCGTCTGACTTTAGGCCAACTGTAAAGACAAAACAAGATGTGTTCACACAGTCGCACACAGTGCCACTACAGACAAAACAAGAAGCAAGGGCACTCTAAGAGTTTCATAGTTATAAGGACAGCAGACACACGCATGGACTACATCAGCCTCTCACACACACACACAGACACACACACACACACACACACACAAACAAACACACACACAGCAGCTCCAGTGGGCAGCGTGGGGAACACGAGACTAAATAACAGGGAACTCATGAGGTCACATACAAAGGCTGGATTCAGCACTGAGGACTGGGCCCCAGCTGCAGCAACACACGCACACACACACACACACACACACACACACTTTACCCATCACAGCGTAGACACAGATGCAAACATAGATAAATACAAGCGTACACACAACAGAGGCATAGACTCACATGCAAAAACAAAGTGTGTGAAATCAATTAAGACAACTGGTGAGAGGGCTCTCTTTGTGCATTCATCCCTTTGTGTTGCTTTTATTTTTTGACCCCCAGGCTTATTTCCAAGACATAAAACTAGCTCACTCCTTAATAGTTTGCTGCTCCCCATGATTCTTGTTTCAAACCAACACTTCAGCATGAAGTGCTTCCTGCAGCCTGGCGAGCGTCCCTTGTCTTCCAGTCCCTTGTGTTCCAGTTCCTCACGTTCCAGTTCCTCGTTTTCCAGTCTTATCAGACGGCTCACAGCCCAGCAGGAACGCCTACATGCACACAGCAACTCCGCTTAGCCTGAATAATCAGATTAAGGTGATAATGTGATTTAAACATCTACATGGTTTGAAGCAATGTGATTTCCCCCCAATAGCCCGGGTTTATGTCGGGTGTATTTGATAGATGGGCTGGTTTAACTCAGAGTGACTGCATGATATCCGGTCCCCGTACCAGGAAAGGAACAGATGTAGGAGTACATGCCCGTCTCAGATCTGCAGGATATTCACTTCTTTTATTTTGGTTCAGGATGGAGAGGGATTTGTGACATCAGGCTTGGAAAAATAGTCTTTTGTTGCCAGATTTAGACAGGTTGCCGTTTGTGTAGACACACACCACACACGCCACACTGTCAGATCAACTTTTTCCTTTTTTTCTCTTTCTCTTTTTTTTATAAACACAGGTACACTTGAGAACATTAGTGAATGAAATAAACCTAGACGTTGTGATGAGGGATTAAGTGGATATGGCTGGTTGTTATCTGGGATATGCATGCACAAAGTGCATCCTTTATCTGAGCGAGACAATGAGAGCAAGACATTAACACGAAAGGCAATGTAGCCCGACTAATAAGGAGGTGTGCATGCACACTTCTCATTTAAGCTTGGATGGAGCCCAGCCTGTCTGCCTTATTATTATTATTATTATTATTATTATTATTATGTTATTATGTTTTTTGTTTTTTTGTTTTTGGATTTCTATGCCCTTTTTCTCCCCAATTTTACCCGTCCAATTACCCCACTCTTCTGAGCCGTCCCAGTCGCTGTGCCACCCTCTGCCGATCCAAGGAGGGCTGCAGACTACAACATGCCTCCTCTGATACATGTGGAGTCGCCAGCCGCTTCTTTTCGCCTGACAGTGAGGAGTTTCACCAGGGGGATGTAGCACATGGGAGGATCACGCTATCCCCCACAGTCCCCCCCCCCCGAACAGGCGCCCCGACAGACCAGAGGAGACGTTAGTGCAGCGACCAGGACACATACCCACATCCGGCTTCCCACCTGCAGACACAGCCAGTTGTGTCTGTAGGGATGCCCGGCCAAGCTGGAGGTAATACAGGGATTCGAACCGGCGATCCCCGTGTTGGTAGGCAACAGAATAGACCGCCACACTACCTGGATGCCCATTATATTGTTTTTTAAGGGTGACAGGTGTTGGCTGGCAGCCGTTACTACAATTGCAGTAAATAACTGTTGCTTCCATGAAGCCTAAACTCTGCGTCTTGTACTACCCTAGTGTGGAGCCTGATGCTGTGTTATTTTCTGTCCTCCACTTTGACTTTGAGCTGACTCCAACAGGGCTGAGGATGTGTTTCATGATAGAATAGAAGTTTTAATTTAAGGCTTTGTTTACTTGGGATACCAAATCCACGCCTCCGCCTGCTGTCAGCAACACGGCGAGATGAATCGGCTCGGCTGACGATAAGTCAGGCGCTCGGGCTTTTCCTCTCCCAAGTCTAAACTTCATTGTGTTTTTTAAGCAGGCACGGTCCACAGACACACGCATAGACGAGAGAAGTGCACATGTGCGTCCTCGCGGGCCGATAGGTTTACGCCTGGAGCTGTTTACTAATTAATGAGGAGAGTATAAATGTTTATCGCCGCACCAAAAACTTTTTTTCCTGGTTGACTTTGTCATGAGGATGCTACACAAGGGAGCTCAAACAATGTCATATCAAACTCTGAGAGACACACACACACACACACACACACACACACCGACAATATATATGTGTGTGTGTGTCTGTGTGTGTGTGCACGTGTGCCTGAGAATTAGGGAAATAGAGCTGTATTTTGTGTTTGTGTGCCGAGAAATTGAGCTACTGTGTGTGTGTGTGTGTGGATTTGTGTGTGTGTGTGTGTGTGTGTGTGTGTGTGTGTGTGTGTGTGTGTGTGTGTGTGTGTGTGCGCTCATGTGCCAAGGGACGCCAGGGCTTTCCTTTCTGTAAAGGCCTTTGTGTAGGGATAGTCAAGGCTGCAGGCAGACAATAATACAGCAGAAGCTGCGTGTGTTGAACACACACAGACAGCAGGGAAGGAGCCTCGTCGTCGTCCAGCTCCCCAGCTGCCTCCATGGTTTGATTAAGGAGAATGAAATGGGAAGGAGAGGACAGACCAGAAAGCCGTCTCTGTCTCGATCTGCACTTGATGCATTTTGAACATGCAGCATATGTATGTATGCGTGCATGTGAAGCACAGAATGTTTTGTCGATGGTTGGATTTGAAGTTCAAGGCTTGTTTCCATCCCTCACCACCTCCACAGGGGGAGGACAGGTGTCCAACTCATGACGGCGTACAATTTCAGGAATCAGGAACACAGTATTTGTCATTTGAAATGAGACAAAATACCGTCTCCCCCAGCCCACAGCAGTGCAACACAAAGACAAAAACACGTATCTAAAAACTGCAAGAACACACACGTCCAACTGCAATAAATGAGTAAATGACTAAATCACGGTCCGAGAGAACGGACGCCAGGATGGCTGTCGTAACTGCCGGTCTGCATAGGCTAGCAGTTAGCTTAGCCTGCCCCGCTTCCACATTCTGTCAGACCGCCCTCGGTGTTTCCTCCTCAGGCGCAACTCCAGGCAGGAGCTGTGGTCCCTGGGCCCACCGGACGCAGCAGACCAGGCTCCCCCAGGCGATCCAACGCCAGCTCTCCCAGCCTTCGACACACCTCCCAGCACTCCACACGATGACGCCAAAAGCACCACAGTCAAGGCTAGGCAAGGCCGCCACTAGACTGCCCTTGGTGTTATCGGAACTGCTGGTCTGCATGGGCTAGCAGTTAGCTTAGCCTGCCCCGGTTCCGCGTCCTGCCAGGCCGCCCTCGGTGTTTCCTCTGCGGGCGCAGCTCCGGGCAGGGCCGTGGTGCCTGGGCCCACAGCACGGAGCAGACCAGGCTCTCCCAGCCATCAAATGGAAGACGTGGACAGACACTGCATGGACAGTACTGGGTGAGGCCGCCGCAAACAGGAATTTGCACGCCGCCATCATCCCACACCGGAAGCGGAAATTTGGAGACAAACACTACATAATCCCTAAAAGCATGCAAAAACATCATAGAGATGATGATACAAGAGGACGCTTCTAAAGTTGGTCTTTCTGCGGTGGAAGGACAAGATTATTGTTATCAAAAACAGATTTTTTTTTTTACATTTTGTATTGGCACACGTATCCTTGTTAAGAGCTTCTGTGTTTGTGTTCTGTCGCTGGTCTCATTTCCAGTGAATGGACAGACATTGCTCCGGTCACACAGCCTGTTGGATTCAGTAAAACTACTTGAAAAAACAAAACGTTTTATGTTTCGTTTCGTTTTAAATCTCTTGACAGAATGAGAGGTTGGATGATGGTGAGGAAGAGAGACGGTGGGTAATTAAGATAGATGGATGGAGACAGGCCGACATAAAGTGACAAGACAGAAAAGGGAGGGGGAAGGGTAGGTGAGCGATGGAGTGAAGTAGACAGAAATAAAGGAGAACATACTGTGTAGTTTTAAATCCCTTCGTCTCTGGTTCCCACCATCGCCCACACCCAACAGTCTCACTACACCCTGTCAGTACGAGGATAGATCGCTTTGAGAATTTACCCTGAAGATTTAGTCCCAAAATAAATGCCTCCACACAATGTCATGTTGCCCCCCCTTCTCTTTTTATTGGGCTTATTAGCTTTTTTAGCTTGACTGTGACTTTGTATTTCCTAGTGACGTCTCTTACTGTTATGATTTATTAACGAATATTTGCTCAGCACGGATGATGACATGCTGTTACTTCTGTTTTCATTGAATTAACTTTGCCAAATTCGCTGTTGAATGGAATACACCATATTAGCACCTCCTACGCTTCCTCTTCTCTCTCCTCTCTGCTTGTGACCCTTATCATCTTCATCTCTCCTGCCCCCCCCATACACACACACACACACACACACCCACCATCATCATTATCATCATCATCATCAGCAGTCACTCGGGGTCGAGTATGACCGTCCTCCCTCTGGGTCCTTCTGGGTCCTCAGGTGGGTGTAGAGGTTGGTCCTGGAGCCACATAATGGCAGGACGCCTGTACATAACAGCTTTTTACGTGGAGAGGCTGATGCACCTGCAGCCACCACACGGTCCTTGGCAGGAGATGGCCAGAGTCCAATGGCATGGAGACCCAAGACGATTGGGGACCACCCTCTGTTGCGGCCTTCATCCACCTTCACTGCTGTTGTGACCTGGAGACATCTTCCAGTAGTTCCACCGTTGAGGTCTTTGTTGGATCGCGCTTCGTCTGGAACCTCCCCCTTGATCTGTCCACCTTGGGTGAGCCAAGCTCCAGACGGCATAGCTCTTGGGATCATTGGTACACACAAGCTTCACCACGACAAGGTGGCTATCCATGAGAAGACACACACACACACACACACACACACACACACACACACACACACACACACACACACACACACACACACTTTTCTGCTATGCCCTTCTCTGGTCTCATTGCTTTTCGCTCCTCTTTAGTCATTTCTGACACAAGGGCTGTCTGAAGGCTCGCTCGTTCTCACAATTTTAGAGTCAGGAAGGAAAATAAATAAAACCACATTAGGACGGAGGACCTGCTGGCACTCTCCAAAACCTAAGCGAGTGAGTGACAGGGAAGACCTGGAGAGAAGCAAATTGAACTGAATTGAATTGAGTGATAGACAGTACAGTTGAACTCTGTGTGTGTGTGTGTGTGTGTGTGTGTGTGTGTGTGTGTGTCTGCGTGTGTGTCTGCGTGCGTGCATGTGTGTGTATGAGAGAGATAGTACATAGGACTCGTCTCCTTCAGTCAGTGTTCCATTATGTGCCATCCGACCCCTTGTCATTGTCTGTTTATGCTGATGGAGGGGGCAAAGCTCCTGATACCTTGTTGTGATACCGGACAACCCTTCTGTAATGACCCACTCCCATGCACATGTATATACACGCACGAATGCGCGCACACTTGGAATTACATACAGTTGCGTCCATGCGCACGCACAACAGGGCCGTGACTGCCTGTGCAGATGAATGTCGGTGTGATCCACTCAGCTGGCCCTGATCACATTAAGATGGATGGACCCCCTGGTGCTGTGTGTACGCACCCGTGTGTTTTTGCGCTCGTGTGTCTGTGTGCCTGTATCTGTGTGTGCCTGCACACTTGCGGGGCCCCATCTGTTTGTATTTTCTCCAGGGCTGGGTCCTGTGACCTAGCTGCCATCTTCATTGCCCTCAACAAAGATAAGCAATACCCCAAGAGGGAGATGGAGATAGATGAATAATCCGGGACTGGACAGGGTCTTTTGTTATCGCCGTTCCCTTCTGTATGCGGAATAATGGACAGATGGCGTGGCTGCTGAAGCGATCCAAGATCAAAGAGATAAAATACATATGAATTTGATAGTGATACAAATAATAATAATAAACTTCATTTGTATGGCAACTTTCATACATAAAATACAGCTCAAAGTGCTTTACATTAAAAACAAGGGACACAATAAAACGCAACAACAATACAGATGAAATAAGTTAAAAGTAATAAATACAGAGCTAGGCATAAAAAAAACATAAAACAAGGCAAGAAATCAAACCACAGTACACGATAAAAAAAAGTAAGAGTAAAATAAATATAAAGTGGAATCAATTTAAAGCAAGGGCATAAAAATGGGTCTTGAGCTGATCTGTGGAGGTTGCTTCTGGTATTTGTTGGGGGAGTCTGTTCCAAGCCGTCAGTGCATAAAAACAAAATGCTGCTTCGCCGTACTTTCTGTAGTTCATCCACAGAGTATTTTATGGATAAACTGTGGTTGTATTCTGAACCAGTCAGCCACTTTTCACGTGCTCCCTCACTAGCTCTGTATTAACACCCAGTGGTTTTGGTGGGGGGGGGGGGGACCAGTTTAGTCCTGGTAGTGGTGTTTTTTATTTAAGGAGGAACTTTGCTCCGTCTTTCTTAGGAGGCCGACTCGTCTGTTAGTGCTGTGCATTCAGGGTGTGGTCAGGATGTGGTGTGCCGTTTCCCTCACGAGGAGTCCGACTCAGGTGGACATTTAAGCATCGATCACCTCTCTCAGCCAAAAGGCCAATTGACATGTGCCATTTGCCCCTTCTGCCGCTCCCCTAGCCCACATGCCCACTTGCATGTATACGTGTGACCAATAATGTAATTTTCCTTGTGTTTAGCCCCAAACGTGTTACGGTGCAGTTCAGCAAATCTATTGGCAGGAAGTGATCTCCATAAAGAAGTGAAGACTAACTTTCTTGGTTGTGGGGGAAAAAAAGCAACTTTTTGTAAAAGACAAGAGTACTATTTTTGTTTCTCTCACCTATTCTGACCCAAACTGTTGTTATTCCTCCTTGAAACTTCCTAAGCGTCACCCAACCCAGTTACCGAATATATTTATGTACTTGTGTATTTTGTTTATTATTACGTTTGGATCCAGCGGCTGAACCCAGTACGGAGGTCAAAGTCACATTTCTACGTCTGCCACTACTGTTGAGAATCAGCATGTTAACAGTAATTCAAAGGAAAGGTCGAACTCACCAATTGTCTGTCATTTCACAATAAATGTACCCCGTTTTTCCTGGTTGCCTTCTCCTCCTCCTCCTCCTCCTCTTCCTCCCTCTTTCCTCTTTCTGCATCTTCCAGTGAGCAGAGGAGAATGCACGATTGAGAGCTAGGCATAAAAGCGGTGTTAAATCTGTCGTTTTCATAGGCAGTAATGTGTTCCTGATAAGCAATAACGTTTTATTTTTCATTTCTGCTCCCCCTTTTCCCTCCCTCTCATCTCTCTCTCTCTCTCTCTCTCTCTGTTTTTCTCCGTCTGTCTTTCTCCGCTTCTCTTTCTCAAGGTGTCTGAATGCGTGTACCTACTGTAAGACTAAACATGCCAGAGGAGACCTGGCCAGTTACCCCATAGATGAACTGGTGGAGAGGGCCAGGCAGTCCTTCCAGGGTAGGTTCTGTAACACACACACACACACACACACACACACACACACACACACACACACACACACACACACACACACACACACACACACACACACACACACACACACACACACTTTCGCTCATTCACACACATACATATACTTTCTCCCATTCATACTTTCTCTCATTCACACACACACATACACACACACTTTCTGTCATTCCCACACATCCATAAGTTTAAAGTTACAGCATTGGCATACGTTGTGTCAGTCAGACCTCGTTCCAACTCAAATGTTGCTTGATGAAGAGTTCATCGAGTGGCAGCAGGGGTCATCTCAAAGAACACTGAGATATGTGTACATGTAAATACCGTGGTGTCAAAAAACCCAACTGGATAATCGGAGTCAGAGCCATGTTTACTGGCCATGCAGGTTTGCACTACATGGGATGTGACTTGGGTTTTGTGGCTCTCTCAGTGTACTTACATAGAATAACAACGCTGCAACACACAGTCTGCAGATATATATATATATATATATATATATATATACACAAGGATTGACTTGTGCAGGTGGAATAAGAGGTGATAAGGTGCAGTGGTGCAGAAGATAGATCAGAGATGCTGAAATAGATGTTAGCAGGTTACTTACATACATGCCTGAGGTAGATGGGCATGACACAGCCTACCATTGTACATTTTATACAATATAAAATGTACAATGTACATCGTAACTGTAGAGCACGAGAGTATACCGAGTACCAGGAGCATATTTGTAAGTTCACTATGTGCATCTGTGTATGTTCGACTCCCCCGCAAGTTAGTTTATTTGTTTTTTTATCTTGAGATGGTTGTGTGTTTTTGAGCCATCGTGCGGGCTGAAAGCATTATTGGTTGTTTTCGTGTGCGTCTGTGTGTTGCATGCCTCTGTTGTCTATGTAGGCATGAGTGTGTATGTCTGAGTCCTGGTTGTGTGTGTGTGTGGGGGGGTTTAAAACACATGTTGATGTTTTTGTTCTTGGGTCGAGGGCCATGCCAGTCAGCGCTAGTTTGAGGACAGCTAAACAGCTGTTGTGCCCTGACATCTGTTCCCTGGTAGACTCCCAGCATTCCCTGGCAGCACAGCAGGCCGTGCTGCTACCCCAGCGCCCCAGGCAGGTCAGTCAAGGGCAAGTGTACCGACTGATACGTGGGTTCAATTTCCAGGGCTGGGGCCCTTTCAGCATGTTCACAACGCAAGTAACCGTACAAGCTCAATTGTTTATTCGAGGCTTTAGTGATCAGCATGGAGCGGGCTGGGAAGTGTTCCCTGCATTAGTGAAGTATTCCTAACATCCCTCTCCCAGCAGCCCAACAAGCTGCATCATCCTCTCCTCCTCTTGTTTCTCACCTCATCCCCCCACTCTGCTCTCGTCTCCTTTCGGGCTGCAGATCTTCGAGCTGAATTCATGTCAGACTCGGCGGGGGGGGGGTGGTGGTCTCGGTTCTTCATTCGCAGTTGTCTGTCGTCAATCTTCTCAAGATTCCAGTGCTACACAGTTGGTTTTAGGAAACCTCCTCAAATGTCTTGTTCCCAAGATTTTTGCCAACCCCCGAATCGAATCTCCCAAATCAAAGTGCGCGTTTCCATGAGCGGCTGAACATGTGACCTTTTTCACCGCCGCAAGCCCGAGCTGCTTTCTCTGTGGAAGCTTGATTTGCGAAAAGGACAAGTTTGCAACCAGAATTAATTCAATAAAAAAAAAGAGAAGCCGTTAGAGGCTTTGCAGTGATTTTGGAGAAGCTATGAGGCGTTATGAGGCGCACGGCTACGGGGAACACATGAGGGGATTTAGTGGTTAGCTGGTTCGCACAACATTTAAATGAACAGTTATGAGACTGCAGGTGTATGTTAACTGCATAATTTGCTACAGCTTTACGTGAGACTCGGGCCTCGTTCAGATTGCCGGTGCAAGTCTGTTGTTTTTGGCATGTCCAGATTGTATCCAGATTGGTTTTACAAAAACTCTGAACAGCAAACAAACCGCATGACATGTTGTTTTTGCAGATCGGAGCTAAACAACATTTGGAGGTGGTTTGAAATGTGATTCCAATCGTATTTCTACAGATGCGTCTCAGTCCGGACGTCCTGGCCACCCAAATCTTTTTTTTAAATATATTTCCCCCTTTTTCTCCCCAATTGTACCTGACCAATCACCCTGCTCTCTGAGCCGTCCCGGTCTCTGCTCCACCCCCTCTGCCGATCCGGGGGGGGCTGCAGACTACCACATGCCTCCTCTGATACATGTGGTGTCGCCAGACGCGTCTTTTCACCTGACAGCGAGGAGTTTCACCAGGGGCATGGGAGGATCTCACTGTTCGCCCCAGTCCCCCCGCCTCCCCCCAAACAGGTGCTCCGACCGACCAGGACACATACCTACATCCGGCTTCACACCCGCAGACACAGCCAGTTGTGTCTGTAGGGACGCCCGACCAAGCTGGAGGTACTAACACATGGATTCGAACCGGCGATCCCCGTGTTGGTAGGCAACTGAATAGACCGCTATGCTACCCGGATGCCCCCAAATCAGATTTCAATCCATCTTTTGCCTCACTCACATCACGGATTGCACCACACCTCTTGCTGCACAGTGAAGCCGCCATGACCGCAGCATGTGATGTATACCAACATGTTGTTGGGAGGGCGAGATAATGAAGGGTTTCCCTTTCTTATGTTTCCCTGTTTGTGAACCGCGTCGCACCTACGTCATTACCAGAGCAGCACATACAGATAGGTTAGTGATGTGTGGACACACAAATCTGATCTGATTGGATGCAAATAACAGTGGGGACAGTAAACGGACTGCATTATATAGCACTTTCCTAGTCTACCGACCACTTAAAGTGCTGTACAGTGTGTGCCTCACATTCACCCATTCACACACACCTTCATACACTGGTGGTGGAGGCTGCCATGCAAGGTGCCAACCTGCTCATCCGGAGCAGTTAAGGGTTCAGTGTCCTGCTCAAGGACACTTCAACATGCTCTCTGCAGGAGCCGGGGATCGAACCAGTGACCTTCCGATTGCTAGATGACCCGCTCTACCTCCTGAGCCACGCCGCCCCTAACAGTCTGTCTTAAAGATCTGATTTGAGAAACATCTGGTTTGCCTGCAGTCTGAAGACCAGGTTTTAGTCATCAGTTCTGTATTGCTGTCAGTTTTACAAGATGCCATTGAGATGTTCTTTCCTCCCAGCTCCCAGCTCCGTCTTTCCCCTGTCAAAATGTTGCTCGTGTGACAATCATGATCCTGTTGCCGCTGCAGTTTCGGTCCGAGATCGCCAGGCCATGGATAGGAAGATGTACCCTTGAAAAGGGCAGAGCTGCATCAATCCCATCCGGATTTGACTCCGGCAGCTGCATGTGTGCCAGCACAGTGCCCTGGGCTGGCCAGTCAAGGGCAAACTCACCAGCTGCTGTGAACTTTGATCACCAAGGCGAGCTTTGTGTGTGTCTGCGTGTGTGTCTCCGTGTGTGTGTTTGACATTGGGTGACCGTGTCGGTTTACGTCGAGTTTGCAGTGGGCTGTGTTGTTGTTTTGTGTACTCGTGTGTGACATTACTCGAGATGAGAAGCAGGAACCAGGAACCTCAGACTGCTGTTTAGATAGAGATGAGATATGTATGTGTGTATATGCAGGCATATTTCTGTGTGGGGGGGGGGGGTGCGCGCGTGCATGCTTGTGTGCGTGCGTGTGTGTCTGCATGTGTCTCTTAATTCGTTAGAAGACAGGAAACATGAGTGTCAGAGACGGTTGGTTGTTGTTTTAAAAACAGATCGAGAAAGGGGAAGCTGGAGGTTACTGCCTGTCACCCTGTAGAGAGAGAGCTGGAGAGACAGAGAAGGGCAGAGAGAGGGAGAGGGGGACTCTGTCATGTTGACCGTTCACTGCTTTACTCTGGCACAGTGGAAGGGGACGGAGAAGGAAAGACTTTTGCCTTTGTTTGTGAACAGTAACAAAATCATGCTATATAACATCAACTCACAGTGCTTTGTTTGATCATGCTTTGGTTTCAACTATTGCAACCCCCCCCCCCCCCCACACACACACACCACTTAGTAGTGAGTGTGGGAAGCAAGCTACAACCAAAGCAAAATAGCCTTGTGCACTTATAGCCTGTATATATATATATATATATATATACACTACCGTTCAAAAGTTTGGATCACCCAAACAATTTTGTGTTTTCCATGAAAAGTCACACTTATTCACCACCATATGTTGTGAAATGAATAGAAAATAGAGTCAAGACATTGACAAGGTTAGAAATAATGATTTGTATTTGAAAAAAGATTTTTTTTACATCAAACTTTGCTTTCGTCAAAGAATCCTCCATTTGCAGCAATTACAGCATTGCAGACCTTTGGCATTCTAGCTGTTAATTTGTTGAGGTAATCTGGAGAAATTGCACCCCACGCTTCCAGAAGCAGCTCCCACAAGTTGGATTGGTTGGATGGGCACTTCTTTGAGCAGATTGAGTTTCTGGAGCATCACATTTGTGGGGTCAATTAAACGCTCAAAATGGCCAGAAAAAGAGAACTTTCATCTGAAACTCGACAGTCTATTCTTGTTCTTAGAAATGAAGGCTATTCCATGCGAGAAATTGCTAAGAAATTGAAGATTTCCTACACCGGTGTGTACTACTCCCTTCAGAGGACAGCACAAACAGGCTCTAACAGGTACTATTTAATGAAGATGCCAGTTGGGGACCTGTGAGGCGTCTGTTTCTCAAACTAGAGACTCTAATGTACTTATCTTCTTGCTCAGTTGTGCAACGCGGCCTCCCACTTCTTTTTCTACTCTGGTTAGAGCCTGTTTGTGCTGTCCTCTGAAGGGAGTAGTACACACCGGTGTAGGAAATCTTCAATTTCTTAGCAATTTCTCGCATGGAATAGCCTTCATTTCTAAGAACAAGAATAGACTGTCGAGTTTCAGATGAAAGTTCTCTTTTTCTGGCCATTTTGAGCGTTTAATTGACCCCACAAATGTGATGCTCCAGAAACTCAATCTGCTCAAAGAAGTGCCCATCCAACCAATCCAACTTGTGGGAGCTGCTTCTGGAAGCGTGGGGTGCAATTTCTCCAGATTACCTCAACAAATTAACAGCTAGAATGCCAAAGGTCTGCAATGCTGTAATTGCTGCAAATGGAGGATTCTTTGACGAAAGCAAAGTTTGATGTAAAAAAAATCTTATTTCAAATACAAATCATTATTTCTAACCTTGTCAATGTCTTGACTCTATTTTCTATTCATTTCACAACATATGGTGGTGAATAAGTGTGACTTTTCATGGAAAACACAAAATTGTTTGGGTGATCCCAAACTTTTGAACGGTAGTGTATATATATATATATATATATGTGTGTGTGTGTGTGTGTGTGTGTATGTATGTATGTAATCCAGTGCACTCACTCATCAGCTGCCAATGTGATAAAATGTGTTTTGTCACGTTGTCAGGTCACGGTGGTGCAGTGGTTAGTGTAGTCGCCTCACAGCAAGAAGGTTCTGGGTTCGAGCCCCGGCATTGTCCAACCTTGGGGGTCGTCCCGGGTCATCCTCTATGTGGAGTTTGCATGTTCTCCCCGTGTCTGCGTGGGTTTCCTCCAGGGGCTCCGGTTTCCTCCCACAGTCCAAAGACATGTAGGTCAGGTGAATCGGCCATACTAAATTGTCCCGAGGTATGTGTGTGTGTGTGTGTGTGTGTGTGTGTGTGTGTGTGTGAGAGTGAGATGGTCCAATGATGCACTGGCAGCCTGTCCGGGGTGTCTCCCCACCTGCTGCCCAATGACTGCTGGGATAGGCTCCGGCATCCCGCGACCCGAATTCGGATAAGCGGCTTGGATAATGGATGGAATGATTGGATGGATATTTTCTTTTCTGGAATTATCAGCCTACATTTGTGATTAAAATCTACACTCTTTCCCTCCATTAAATGTGTCCGCTATGGTTGAAAATATATTACAGTAACACTCACCTCTCTCTCAGTTTCTCCTTCTCTCAATCAGTCACATACTTTCTCATCTGAAACGAAGTTAACCAAACAAATGGGCATTGCAATTTGATTTTTCCATTCGCTGTCTTTTCAATATGGAAATCTCAAAGTACGAATACTCATTTTGATTGGCTGGTTAACCGATGTAAGGGTAACTTGATTGGTTAATTTTTAAGGAACTATGAAAGGATTTGTGGGATTCATTTTAATATGAAAGAAAGTAAATGGCTCTCTTCACTCCTAGAAAGGGAGTGAGTGGATGGCTTTTAGAATAATCTCAACTATTCAAATTTCTGATTGTATAATTTTCTATCAATGTGGCTTGTTAATACTGTGACCATAATGGGCTTAAATGGATGCTGTGTAGGGAACGACGTCCCCATGAGCACATGTGGGGTTATTGGTTGGTGCATTGTGTGTGTGAGGAGTGATTATGCATGTGTTAGAGAGAGGGAGAGAGAGAGGGAGAGGTGTAAGTTAAGAGATGTGCAGTATTTTGTCTGTTGTGCAGCATATACAGATAAATAGGAAGGGTTGATGCACAAAGTTAACCAGGGTGATTTTTATTTTTCAATCAGCTGGGAGAATAAAGCATTGTCTTTACATTTTCGCCTGCTACTCAACACTGTTCTCTCTCGGCATACTCAAAATGATTAAATGAATGTCAGTATGCACACAAATGAGCCATAATTTCCCCCCCACTTACATCAGAGTTGGAGTATGCAGGGAAGAAGGGTTCGTGTTTTGACAGTACTACACATTCCTCGATGGAGCCGATGAAATCTCGTGTCAATCACCCCCGGATATTTGAGTTCATTTCCATTTCAGTGTTGAAACATGCACGGCAGTATACAGTGCATCCTCATACATGGTGTACAATATGATCTATATTTTCTTGAAAAAAATTGCTTTCTATAATAGGCTGTTCATCCCTGCTTTGCCTTGAGTTGAAATAATACATTTTTATCCACTATATAGAGAGATAGAAAACTCTTGTTGTCAGTAAACCTATACATCCCTACTTGTTGTGCTTAGTAGAAACCAATCATTAAAACGGTAGATGTCAGTCAAAATATTGCTTCGTAAAAACTGCCCCACCCCACCCTCCCCCAAATCACAGTCATTGGGGGATACAGCGATGGCTGTACCCCCCACTCAGCATTTCCTCATGTGTGTGTATGAGGTGAAGTGACAGGGATGACTTGGTGACATGATGAGGCCTGTGTTAGAGCTTGTCCCATCTCCCAGCGTTATGGCTGTCCTTATAGCAGTGGACAGACCTCTGCAGTCCCTGGGGACAGTAGAGTACCTCTGACAATTTGAGGCTAAAATGATTAATATTGTAAAGGGAGACAAGGAAGGAGGGCGATAGGGGGACAGAGAGATGTCTCAGCAGTGGAACAATGACTAGATCTCGGGTGACGATAGTGCGTACGCAGGTGTGTGTCTTCAAGTGTACTTCAGATGTAGATCTGGATGCAGCCGCCTCCACACAGAGCGTGAAAATCAGTGGAGAATCTCAGCTCTGTCGACCCACCTAATGAGGAAAATGCTGCCTCCCCACCCCCGGTCACGTACTGCGGTTGTCTCCTTGTTATTTGGAGCGGTGGCAGAGGCATTGCCATCTAAAACAGGATGTGACACTGTGTGAGGCCTTACAGAGACATACGCACACTGCTGTGGCTACCACATGACACACAATGTTAGCTTATGCCATACCAATCACAACACACACCTAGAGGTCAGGCTCTCCAACCCTTCTGCAGCTGTTGAGTGTCATGTTTACCTATTGCTTAAAGCACTATGGCTGAAATTCACATGCTCCTCAGATGATCCCGTTTCCTGAGCTGGGAAGTCGTTCTTCGACTTGGGTGTGTCCATGAGCTTTTAAGTCATAATGTAGAAACAACATGGACACTACAGAGAGATGTGTTGTATTTATTTATTTATTTACACCCCCCCTTTTTTTTTCCTCCCCAATTGTACTTGGCCAATTACCCCACTCTTCCAAGCCATCCCAGTCACTGCTCCACCCCTTCTGCTGATCCGGGGAGGGCTGCAGACTACACATCCCTCCTTCAATACGTGTGGAGCTGCCAGCAGCTTCTTTTCACCTGACAGTGAGGAGTTTCACCAGGGGAACTAGTGTGTGGCAGCATCACGATATTTCCCCCAGTTCCCCCTCTCCCCCGAACAGGCACTCCGACCGACCAGCGGAGGCGCTAGTGCAGCGACCAGGACACATACCCACACTCTAGGCTTCCACATGCAGACACGACCGATTGTGTCTGTAGGATGCACAGCCAAGCTGCAGGTAACAGGGGGATTCGAACTGGAGATCCCCGTGTTGGTAGGCAACGTAATAGGACCGCTACGCCACCCAAACGCGTGTTGTATTTTATTGCTCAGACTTGTTGCTGCACCAGTACATTTCCTAAAACCACTATTGCTTTGCCTGACTTATCAGGGTTAATCCTAGTAGCCTCTGACTAATGTAGGTCCCGCTGTTGTGACAGCAACTAATGGTTACAACCTATTACCATATGGCCTACCTTCAAATATATGTGAGCAAAAAAATTGAAATTCATACATGAATTAATAAAAGGTTTCTTACCATCAACCAAACATTTACCTTTATCTGCCATGTTTCAGCATATGTGACGACCAACATTTTTTGCCAGCTTTCTGAGTTGATTTTCTGACTTGAGGGGGAATTCACGTAAATTTTCACCGTCGGGAATTAATTTTTCCAAATATTCCGACACCACGTGAATGCACAAAAAGATGCACACCATTAGCATTAGCTTGCCTACTGGCTTTCACATAGTTCATTATCATTCCAGTCATTCGTAGTATAATGGTCATTTTCTTAAAACAGTTTGTAATACCAGCCTTCCTACACACACACACTCACACACGTGCTTACAATATATGCACATATCATCCCGTGTCTGCCTTTTCCACATGACACAGGACATCAGCGTTAGACAGATATTAGCAAAAA
>NC_079219.1:37223686-37251186 GCF_029633865.1 Lampris incognitus | reverse complement strand
TAGCTTCATAAATAATTAGAATTGTCCACTTAAAGCCGTTAAATTATGTGTTCGGATTTATTTTAGACCCCTATCCATCTTCCTGCAGCCCTTCTTCTTGACCCAGCCCTGACTTTAGTACACGGTGCTGTAAATGGAAGGAGAAAAGCCTTTGGGTGTGTGGCTTTATATAAGAAGTATTTGCTGAAGAAAAAGGAAATCTGAAGATGAAGTTAAATTACATGTGCGACAACGATCCTGAGCCGGTTGTACCGTCGCAGTTATAATACTGTATATGGATATTTTTCACGCCACAACCCGCCGAAACTCTGAACACACGTCACGTGTTTTCTCTCTTTCTCTCTTTCACACCTCCTCTTCTCCTCCCTTTGTGTGTAACCGTATTTCACTGTCTTTGTTTTAATCATCTTTTCTGTTTTCCCGCTCTAAATCAGTGTTTCTGAAGCCACATGTCAGCAGCCAAAATGGACGCTTTCTTATAAATTCTTATGAATGATAAAAGTGGTCAGTGTTGGTTCTTTATAAACACAGGTGGTAAATGGGTGGCTGGCAGGGAGCTGTGTGATGTTTCTCCACATTAAAATAAATTAAAAACAACTGTTTTAATAAACCCAGATCCTAGGCACGGGGAGGTTGGTTTCTGCATATTGTCAAGGTCTCCTGCCCACCAAGTTGTGGAGCACCCTTGCCTCGTCCCCCTTCGTTCCGCAGTGTTTTTCCTCCCTCCTCACATGTATTGTTGTTGTTTGTTTTTACCAGGGCACGCCGACGCATCGGCGCTCGGCCCTGAGCGGTGTGCAGCCAGCCGGCGAACTTCAGAAGACACGAGGTGCACCGCTAAACAGCCCCAATAAGACCTGATGCCGGGTCGAGACAGGGGGGGGGCGGCGAAACACAAATTCGACACACAACACACAGAAACGAGCACGCATGCGTAAAAACAAAGGCAAATGAGCACACTTATATAAGCGTGCGGGTACACCCACACACAAACACACACACACACACACACACAGAAGTAAAAGGCAGCTACAAGTGGCTTAAGTCCTGCAGCCCAGGTCTCGTGTGAAGTCTAGACTCAGACGTTTGGAGAATGACAGATTATTTTGTTGGCCGTTTCATGTGCTCTTTCAAAGCCTATTTGGCTTTTTTGGCAGCGTCCCAAAACAAATGCCTTGTGAGTGTAGGAGGCTATAAGCGTTTGAAGTTGCGAGGGCAGAAGGGGTTGCTTAAAAGCCCTCCGCATTAATGGAAAGCTCGATGAGAAATGCTGTTCTTACTGCTGCTTGTCTGTGTGTTTTAGGTGAGGTCCCGGTTTACAAAAATGACTGGTAAACCCTCGGTAAACCTCCCGCCGTAAGGTTTGTGAGAGCTGCACCTAAGGCGTACGCGCTTACCGCTGGTCGCACGCCCACTTCTTCCTCAGACTGACAAACAACAGCTCCTTTAGAAATTCACACTTAGTCAGTGTTAACAAGGTGGTGACAGGTGACATGTTCAGTCTGTTTCATCTCATATGTACATTTGGGTCACGATATCAAGCTACACTTGATCTCTCTCTCTCTCTCTCTTTCACTCTCTCTCAGTCTCTCTCTTGCTCTCTCTCTCTCTCTTGCTCTCTCTCTCTCTCTCTCTCTCTCTCTCTCTCTCTCTATTGCTCTCTCTCTCTCTCTTGCTCTCTCTCTCTCTCTCTCTATTGCTCTCTTTCACTCTCTTTCACTCTCTCTCTTTCTCTCTCTCTCTCTCTTGCTCTCTCTCTCTTGCTCTCTCTCGCTGTCTTTCTCGCTCTCTCTCTCTTGCTCTCACTGTATCACTCTCTCTTTCTCTCTCGCTCTCACTGTCTCTCTTTCTCTCTCGCTCTCACTGTCTCTCTCTCTCTTTCTCCCTCGCTCTCTGTCTCCTCTCTCTCTCGCTCTCTCTCTTTCCTTTGATGCCTCCCCCATTCAGCCGACGAGCCGGCTCCTCGTTTTCACAACACGGCGGCGACAAGGCCTCTCGCTTGCGTTTTCTAATCAACGTTCTGTCACCAGAGATTAGCCAGACTCATCAAGGAGCCAGGAGAGGACCCGCTATGGCGTTCGCAGGCGGCAGATGATTTAAATCCGAATCTTGAGTTCGTTTCTTAAAAACCGGCCGGCAAACGCTCACCGTCTGCATAGGCGCCTGCCTCTGTGACACTCTTTTTGGATAGATTTCAGGACAAGTCTGGAGTCGGTTGCCCCCGCTGCTCTGAAGTGGCAGTAAACAACACGTGGGGGGTTGGCAGGACTGCAGTTATAGTAGTGGCACACACACGCACACATGCACGCTTGCACCTCGGGGGGCGGGCTACTGAGTAACTGTGGGGCTACACGGCAAATGAAGTCTGACGATTAAGTAAAAGGTGAGCTCATTTTCTGTGTTGTTCCCAGTTCCCCGAGGTAGCAGCAGAGCAGCCTTATTCACCTGTCTGGCACACACACACACACACACACACACACGGACAAACACACAGCTCTGTTAATTAGTTAGTTTACCTATAATTAACTAGAAGCACTAAATCGACGTCGTGATCAACACTGCTCATTACCTGGAGAGAGAGAGGGGGGAGAGAGAGAGAGGAAGACGGTAACTAAATATTAATGAGTTTGGAAACTTAACAGATATGGTCTTTGCACATTGTTGATTTTTAACTGGAGTACACGTCTTCGAGTTGTTTGCACAATGCAGTTTGTTTTGTCGTCAGTTGAAACACGTTTGTCGCCTCTCCAGTCCATCAGAACACATCCAGCAGGGAAGTGTTTGGTTTGTGTCACAGTAAGCGATCGTTTTGCTCGTCTCTGAGCATTACACAACTCACCTGGTGTTACTCTTCTGTTAGTGCGTTTGCCTGTCACCGCCCGTTCCATCACTTCTTTTGACGTCTCTGTCTGTCTGTCTGCCTGCCTGCCTGCCTGTCTGCCTGTCTGTCTGTCTGTCTGTCTGTCTGTCTGTCTCTCTCTCTCTCTCTCTCCCTCCTCTCCTCAGCACCACCCCTCATCAATCAGTTTCCCTCTCTCTCTCATCTGCCCTTCTCTCAAGTCTGCCATAGTCTCGGCTTCCACTGCGTCTCTCGTTGCGTTCGTCAGTCACTCTGTCAGCTACTTCTTCCTGCAGTTGCTCCCACCTTCCTCTCCTCCGCTTGCTCATCTCTCTCGCCGTCCCCCCCTTTACTTTCCCCCTTCTGTTTCTTTACTCACTCTCCCCCTTTCTTTTTCTCTCCCTCTGGCTCTGTCTCTCTCTCTCTCTCTCTCTCTCTCTCGGGGTTTGCATGCGAGCCCAGATGAGAAAACGGGCCACACAGACACCCAAATTTGGGGTTGGGGCAAGTATCTATTGGAATAAAAGGTATCTTTGGAGGGGGGCACAGTGGTGCAGTGGTTAGCGCGGTCGCCTCATAGCAAGAAGGTCCTGGGTTCAAGCCCCGGGGTAGTCCAAACCTTGGGGGTCATCCCGGGTCGTCCTCTGGGTGGAGTTTGCTTGTTCTCCCCGTGTCTGCGTGGGTTTCCTGCGGGGGCTCCGGTTTCTTCCCACAGTCCAAAGACATGTAGGTCAGGTGAATCAGCTGTAGTAAATTGTCCCTAGGTGTGAATGTGTCGGTCCTGGGATGGACTAGCGGCCTGTCCAGGGTGTCTCCCCGCCTGCCGCACTATGACTGCTGAGATAGGCTCCGGCATCCTGCAGACCTGACTTTGGATAAGCAGCTTGGATAATGGATGGATGGACGGACGGTGTCTTTAGAGAAAAGGTACTCCAGCTTATAGCCAGATTTTCCCATCAGATGTCTTTTTTAAAAAAAATGATTTTATCTTTTTAAACTGCACCCTTTGAACCTGCACTGTGTTTGCACGGTGCCTCTTTTGGAGGTTGTGCCGTCTAGCTGTGCATCCATGTGTTTGGCAAATGGATTTGACAAACCTTGCTGCCATTTCCAGATTTGAAAAGCTCCTGCGCGCACAAACACATCAGTGTGTAGGTCCAGGGAAAAGACGCCAGTTTCCCCTAAAGTGTAATCTGCTGAATGTGTGTGTGTGTTTGTGTGTGTCATGGGCATAATATTGTCATACCGTCGAGGGATCTCTTCACACCCCCTCTAGGAAGTGGTTCTCGCTTTGCGGCCATGTGCGGAGGATGTGGACCGACGCTGTGGGCCCATGGTGTAGGGTGACGTGAGAAGCCTGGGGGGACAGCTGACAAACACACACACACACACACACACACACACACACACACACACACACACACACACACACACACACACACACACACACACACAGAGGAATGCTGTACAAGGGCTGGGGAACTGCTTGATATTCCCTCGACTAAAAGTTGCCCCAAACACTGCGCACGTGTGTGTGTGTGTGTGTGTGTGTGTGTGTGTGTGTGTGTGTGTGTGTGTGTGTGTGTGTGTGTGTGTGTGTGTGTGTGTGCCTGCATATGCATGTGTGCTTTAAGTCACACATGTCATTGCCCCTTGACAAATTTGTTTGGAGTTAATCTACAATTCTGGCTATACAAAACTTATAAACAAACACACACATACATCCACATACACACACTCACACCTATAAACACACACACACACATACACACATACAAACAAACACACAGATGCACAGAGACGGAGGCATGATCTCTTTGGCGTGTGTTTGAAGGTGATAACAGATAGTGCGATATGCGGTTTGCTTTGTCCATGGATCTGTTTTGCTAGAGTGAGTGACCGTACAGAGAGAAACAACAGTGATCCACAGGATTACTCGATAGACTAGAGGTGACCGGGGCTTTGTGTGTGTCCTGTCAAAACCGTAGCACCAACAGGACCAGCTTTTTACCCATGAGGACACACAGCTTTGCCTCATATAAACAGTCATGGATTTGAAATGTAACACTGGGTTTTAGAAATGGCTCCCTGTGATCCTTGAGCCTGAAAAAGGTGGTGTAGACAGCTGATATAATCAGGGGTTTGGATCTTCTCCTGCCCTAGGAACCATCCAGCCTGGTTTGTGTGGTGATAGAATTGTGTAAGATTATCTTTGCCTGATGTGGTTGCACAAACATCATCATCCAATTCCTCTACTGAGCTGCAAAACTTGTACTTTGAAAGTCGGACATCTTTTTGTTATAATGATCATTGGGAAATTAACTTGCTTGGTGTTTTTCATGGCGTTTCAAATGTTTTGTGTGCTCTTTTGTGAGGTCAGTCATTTTGAGTTGGAGAACTGCAGCCGGTTGCACCAGCAGGGCATAAGGTCGATTGTAAGTTCACGTGCAAAGCCCATCTTAACTTTACGTTGGGAGTAGCTAGTTTCAAACTAGCACCACACTGAATTTTGGTTGCATCATTATCACTTAAGACTCAACTAATAGTGCGTCATCGTCGTTGGTGTCTCTCGCGTGTCCGAGGATCCATTCCAAGAGTTTAAGGTGTGTGCTTGAAACGAAGATGGCTTGACAATCCAAAGTGAGAATAGAAGAGACTGGAACAGCGTGGACAGGGGATAGTAGGGGGTGGACCCGTTCCTGCGGCTCTTTGTTCTTGGCGAATTTTTTGGCGGTGTCGCTTTTCTTGCACATGCACTCATTTGTCAGTTTTGGCCTTGATGGAACCAGCCAGCCAGGCAGCTCTCCAGTGTTTTCGATTTTCCGCTACTTTTTCCCAGTTCTTAGGGTCGATGTTGAAGGTGATTAGCGTTTTTTGGGAGCTCCTCTTTTTCTTTGACCTTCAGTCAGTTCGGAGTATAGAATTTGTTTCGGGAGTCTGTCGTTTGGCATCCTCTGGATATGGCCAATCCACCGCAGCTGGTGATGTTCAGTTGTCGTCTCGATGGAAAGGAGATCGGCTCTTTGGAGAACTTGATTGTCGGTGACCCGTTCCTGCCAGGAAATTCCCAGAATACTTCTCAGTTTTTGCTGCTGGAAGCGTCCAGGTTTATGGATTTGGTACTTGTAGAGGGTCCAGGCTTCACAACCGTACAGGAGGGTTGAAAGAACCACTGCATGGTAAGCTATGATTTTGGTTGATGTCTTGAGATCACAGTCATAGAAAACACGGTGAGAAAGTCGGCCAAAGGCAGTGTGGGAAGCTTTCAGTCGGTTGGTCATATCCAGTTCTAGACTGCACGCTTCTTTGAGGATACTTCCAAGGTACTGAAAGGACTGAACCTGTTCTATAGGTTGGCCATGGATGGTGATTTGAAACAGAACTCCTGGAGTGTCTTGAGGCACAACAACAAGTGTTTTGGTTTCTTGATGTTCACAGAAAAGCCAAAAGTTTCATAGGCCTGAACAAAGGAGTAGGTGATCGACAGAGGACCTTCTGGGGTCATGGCAGGAGCAGCCTTATCATCAACATATTGAAGCTCGATGATGACATTGTTCTTAGACTTGAACAGGCTGCCATCGAAGTGGTAATGGATGTTGACTTTACCTTCAAGTGACAGATCTGTCTTCTGCAAGAGAGCAGCAATGTATATGGCAAATAACGTAGGCGCTAGAACACAGCCTTACTTTACTCCACAATCCATGGGGAAAGGCTCGGAAAGGGTTCCACGGAAACAAATACAGCCTTTCATGTCTTCATGGAGGGCGCAAATTATCTGGATGAAGTGGTCAAGGCATCCAGATTTGGATAGCACGTCCCAGAAAATGGCTCTCGGAAGAGAATCAAATGCTTTCTCAAGGTCGAAAAAGATGAACAACATTGTCTAGTAGTGCATAAAGCGATGCTTAATCAAAACGTAACAACCACAGATGCTAAGGGGTCAGACCCTCTAGTTGATTGGTTAGCGTAGTCGCCCATGGTGCGGGCTATCCGGGTTCGATTCCGAGCTGTGGCAGATTCCCGTCTGCCCTCTGAATTCGCTACATTGGTGTCAGAAGTGGGATGATGCGACTGTGAGGCCATCGGAAATGTGTGTGCCCAGAGGTATAAGGGAGGTGATATGCTGAAGCGTGGGGACGCGCTTCCTGAAGGAGGGGGGTAGTGTAATGACCACAGATGACTAAACTTGCTAGCCCTTGGCTAGTGGGTCGGAACCTTTAGTTGACCGGTTTGCCCAGTCGCACATAGTCCGGGCTACTTCGATTCGATTCCCGGCTGTGGCGGATTCCCAGCTGCCCCTGAATTCACTACAGAAGCATTGCCACTTTTAATGAACTTTCTATTGTTTCAAGCCAATCAACGGCGGGAAACAGGAAATCCAGCATTTTTGACATTAGTGCACAGTAGTCTGCATGTGTCTTTGTGCTGATTCAACAGTTCCAGCCTTCTGAGTCAGGGAAAATGGCCTACATCCGTCAGGTTTGTAATAATTATCATAGACTATTTTGCCTCTTTTAACCATTCATACAAGCCTGATGACAGCTGCCCGGCTGCCCTACATGAATGTACCCTGTTAGGTGTGTGTCTTACAAGGGCGGCGGTGTATTTTACAATAAAGTAAAGCACTTAACATGTTAATTTTTTGTGTGTATTTATTTTGTACCAATGTGCATTTGCTCATTCACTATGGTTTGTGGAGTGCGCTTTCTCTCGAAATGTGGACGGTTGTTTAGCGGCACATTTTTAACTGAATTAATGAAATAACTTTCTCTAAATAACTTCAAAAGAGCAAATCCGAATAGCAAACTGTAATGACGCAAGAATGAAGAAACAATAAGAGGTAAGTTAACGATAACCGTATAAATCGATGTGGTCATACAGGTCCAATGGATTTATTCTATCGCGAAGAATTCGTTGCCTACGCAAACCACATCCTCCTTTGTTTTCTTAATTTTGCAGCAGGTTGTCCACTTGCTCAAACTGAAAAGCAGTATTAAAGTGTTTTGTTTTTTTTTCTTTTATGGTGGACATTGCACCTACATAGTGTTACGTGTAAGTTTTAAGATATAACTTGAGTTTATGTTGGATGTATGTGATTTGGTGCTCAGTATAACTTTAAGTAGTTCGTTAACTCAAACGTGGTGCTGATTTACATTCAAACTAGCTGAAGGTCATTGGCGTCCAGGTAGCATAGCAATCTATTCTGTTGCCTACCAACATGGGGATTTCCGGTTTTGAATCCCTGTGTTACCCCTGGCTTCGTTGGGCATGTATACGCACAACATGTCTACGGGTGGGAAGCCAGATGTGGGTATGTTTAGTGGTTGCTGCAGTAGCGCCTCCTCTGGTTGGTTGGGGCGCTTGTTCGTGACCCTCTGATGCACTATGTTCCTCTGGGTTTCAGGGTGTCGGAGTGGCATGGTGGTCTATTCCGTTGCCTACCAACAAGGGGATCGCTGGTTTGAATTCCCGTGTTACCTCCAGCTTGGTTGGGTGCCCCTACAGACATAATTGGCTGTGTCTTTGGGTGGGAAGCCAGATGTGGGTATGTGTCCTGGTCACTGCACTAGCACCTCCTCTGGTCGGTTAGGGCGCCTGTTCAGGGGGGAGGGGGAACTGGGGGGAATAGCATGATCCTCCCATATGCTACGTCCCGCTGGCAAAACTCCTCACTGTCAGGTGAAAAGAAGGAGTTGGCGAACCCACATGTATCGGAGGAGACATGTGGTAGTCTGCAGACCCCCCCGGATCGGCAGAGGAGGTGGAGCAGTGACCGGGACGGCCCAGAAGAGTGGGGTAATTGTCCAGGTACAATTGGGGAGAAAAAGGGGAACATTTAAAAAAAAAACAGCTGCTGCACTATACATCAGAGGGAAAATGTCACTGTTGAAATAATTGTCTGTTCATTTGCCTTTTTCATCTTGACAGATGTCAGCAACATTCATCTGTATTTCTTCCACATTGATCTAATTCATTTCATAATCACCAAAACGTCACATGAACTCCTTTTGGGCGTTGTTTTTGTCCTTAAATTTGCAAAGCCCAGCTTCTGCTGGATGCTGTTACCCACCCTGATACCCACATAGCCTCCAACACCTTGTCCCTTTACCAGCGGCTTTAGTGTCTGGATTCATCTCTTATCGATATTCTGTGGACACGAATTCCATCCTGTTCCATGAGTTGAAGATATGTAGGTGGAATATGTTTTCTGTTCATATCAGTTTTCACCATGGGGTAATGTAATGTGTTGAGAAGCAGCTGCTGTATGTAGCACATGGTTACCATCTAACATCAATACTTGATTGAATCAAGTAATTCATGTATGACAATGCAACCTTTAGGTGAAAAATGGAAGAGAGAGAGATGGGACTAGTCAGGGGTGCTGGGAAAGACATGGATGGGGAGAGAGAGAGAGAGAATGGAAGACTGAGAGGAAGTGAGTTGGTGAGTGAAAGGAACTGAAAGGCCGGTGTTAAGAAGAATATGTGTAAGCTTATTTGAGGTTTGGCGTTAAAAAAAAAAACGCCGTATGGAGGGTGAAAGAAGAGAAAGAGAGGGGCATAGAAACGGAGAACACTGAAACGCTGAAAGATCTGTGTAAAGGAAAAGAAGAAGAAAGGAGATGGGCCAGGTAAATTGAATTGAATTCCACTATTTCAGTCTATAAGGAACACGCACGCACACACACACACACACACACACACACACACAGACACACACTCTTCTCTCTCTCTCTCTCTCTCTCTCTCTCCAAGGTTTGCCATGTGCACTGCCCTTCTGAAAGGTTGTAACATGTGAATAGAGACATTTAACTAGAGAGAGACAGAACAAAACTGGTTCCCCGTTCTGAGAGAGAGGAGATGCTTCTATTTATCACTGTCAAGGCTAACAGGACTAGAAACAGAGGCATACGCATCCTCTCTCTCTCTCTCTCTGTCTCCCCCCCTCTCTCTGTCTCTCGCTCTCTGTCTGTCTGTCGCTGTCTTTCTGTCTGTCTTTCTGTCTGCCTGTCTATTTCTCTCTCTCTCTGTCTGTCTGTCTCTGTCTCTCTCTCTCTCTCTCTCGCTCTCTGTCTGTCTGTCTGTCTGTCTGTCTGTCTGTCTGTCTGTCTGTCTGTCTGTCTGTCTGTCTGTCTGTTTCTCCATCTGTCTCTCTGTCTGTCCCTCTTCCTGTCTGTCTGTCCCTCTCTCAATTCAATTCAATTCAATTTAGTTCAATTCAGTTCAGTTCAACAGGGCTTTATTGGCATAACCATATACTGTTACATAGTATTGCCAAAGCACAAGGTGCTACAAAACAGTACAGTACAGTTTATAACAAATGATAAAACAAATTGTTGTATTATTAAAAACAAACGAACAATCAACCAAGCAATTTAACAATAAATTTAGTAGTGCAAACGGTAATTGAACTTGAAGGACAAAGAAGAGAAGAACAAAAAATAGAAAAGGAAGAAACCTGTGTGTGTGTGTGTGTGTGTGTGTGTGTGTAGGTGGGCGTGTGTGTGTGTGTGTGTCAGTTTGTGGACCAGGTGCTTACTCACTGTCCCTCACATTGTGACATGCAACAATATATATAGCTGCTGTGTTTCAATTTTTGGGTAGTAATGATTTCTAGTGTGGTTATACTTAGGACAGGTGATGATGAAGTGCAGCTCTGTCTCCACCTCTTCCATGTGGGCATAGCCTCTCCTCTGCTGGCAGCCATGTTTGTCTATGTCGGCCTTTTTCTGTGGCCAGGCCGTGCTCACTGAGTCTGTACTTCGTCAAGCTGCTTCTCAGTTTGGTATCAGTCACTGTGTGCAGATAGTCTGCCACAGTGCACTGTCTTTTTAGGGCCAGATAGCATTTCATTTTATGTTGATTTTTGTGTGCCCCAATAAGTAATGTAATTTGGTTTTTGTTGAGTTATAATTTGATGGATTCTGATGTTCTGGTCCTGAGGCTGTGAATTGTTAGTGTTTGTTAGTGAGCTGAGCGTCAGGACCAGTTGAATGAGGGGACTGGTTTTGCTCAAGTCTTGGTATTGCAAGGCTTTGTAATGGTATGAGTGGGGTTCACTTTTTTCAGATGTTGCCAGAATTTGATTGCCCTTTTCTGTATTTTGATCAGTAATGGATATTGGCCTAATTCTGCCCTGCATGTGTTGTTTGTTGTTTTCCTCTGGGCATGTAAGAGGTTCTTACAGAATTCCACATGCAGGGTCTCAATTGGATGTTTGTCCCAGTTGCTAAATTCTTGATTTGTAATAGGACCCTACACATCACTGCCATAAAGGGCAATTGGTTCGGTTACTGATTGGAATATTTTCACCCAGATTCTCATTGGAATGTCTACAAAAAAATTGTCATTTTATGGTGTAGAAAGCCCTGTGTGCCTTTTCTTTCAATTCATTCACTGCCAGGTTAAAATTTTGTGTTGCTGATTTTTAGTCCTAAATAATTATAGTTCTGGGAATGTTCAATGTGGTTTCCTCCTAATGTTAATGTATATTTCATTCCCTGAGATTTGGATCTTTTTTGAAAAATCACGATTTCAGTCTTTTTCATGTTTACTGCCAGGGACTAGGTCTGGCAGTACTGCTCTAGCAGGTCCAGGTTCTGCTGTAAGCCCTGTGAAGTAGTAGACATCAGAACCAGGTTGTCATTTATAGAGCAGGAATTTGATCTCTGAGTCGTGTAGAGTGAGGCCGGGTGCTGCTGATTGGTCTAGAGTTTTTGCCAATTTGTTGATGTAAATGTTGAACAAAGTTGGACTCAATCAGCATCCCTGTCTCACTCCACGTTCCTGAAAGAAGAAATTTGTTATTTTATCACCAATTTTTACGCCGCACGTATTTTCTGTGTACACTGATTTAATGATGTCATAGATTTTACTCCCTACACCACTTTCAATAACTTTGTAAAACAATCCTTGGTGCCAGAAGGAGTCGAAAGCTTTTCTGAAATCCATGAAGCATGCACAATTCTTTTTTATTTTGGACTATGTGTTTATCAATTAGGGTGTGCAGGGTGTAACTATGATCAGATGTGCGGTAATTTGGTAAAAATCCAATTTGACTTCTACTCAAGACATTGTGCTTCGTAAGGACGTCTAGCGGTCTAGAATTTATAAAATAATCTTCCCCAGATTACTGTTCACACAAATGCCTCAGTAATTATTAGGGTCAATTTTGTCTCAGTTTTTAAAGATTGAGGTTATTAGTCCTAAAATCCAGATGTCAGGGAAATAACCTTCGCTCAGAACCAAATTAAGCAATTTTGAGATGGCCAATTGAAATTTTGAGTTCAGGCATTTTAGCGTCTCATTTAGGATGCTGTCAGGTCCAGGTGCTTTCTTAGTTTTTACTTTTTTTGATTTTGTCCTTAAGTTCCTGCTCAGTAATAGGGAAGTCTAGTGGGTTCTGGTTATCTTTAATAGCCAATTTTTCTAAAGGGCATTTGGAAATGGTTGGTCCATATTTCTCCATCTTGCAATGCCAATTCTTCTTGTTGGGATTTTTTTTTAGTTTGTTCCAATTATTACAAAACTGATCTGTATTGATTGACTCCTCTATTAGTGTCAGTTCCTTGGAGGTGTACTGTGTTTTTTTTTTTGGTTCTGAGCATATTTTGGATTGTTTTAATGTTTCACAGTAAAGAAGGCAAATCTCTGTATTATTTGGGTCTCTATGTTTCTCATTGGATAAAGCTCTAAGTTCTTTTCTGATGTTTTTGCAATCTTGGTCAAACCAATTGTCTTTTTTTAAGTTTGGTTTTTGGTTTATTCTGTTTCAGTTGTGATTTCTGTGCTGTTTTTACAAAGATAGTATTGATATTTTATACTGCCAGGTTGACTCTTTCTTTACTGTGAGTATATGTGGTATCCAGAAAGGTGTCTAAATGTGTTTGAATTTTGTGGCTGCCAATTGTTTTCTGGAAATCTTCAGTACTGTTTTGGACCATTCTTTATGATTTCTTGACATGGAACGGCTTACTGGGCTTTGTGTGTGTAGTGTTGTTATCTGTCTTTTTGATGAATATAGTGATTTGACTGTGATCAGACATAAGAGTTAGTGGTTTAACAGTGAATGCTCTGAGAGCAAAAGGATCTATATCTGTTATCATATAATCTACTGTACTATTTCCAAGAGGTGAGCAAAATGTGTATCGCCCTAGAGAGTCCCCTCGTACCCCACCATTGATGATGTACAGACCCAGGTTTCGACAGGGCTACAGCATGTGCCTTCCGTTTTTGTTGAGTGTGTGGTCATGGTTATCTCTGTGGGAATAGGTCAGGTTGTTAATATATGACAGTCTATTAGTTATGTAGTTATTTCCTTTTTCATCAGTGAAATCAGGCTGAGATCTCTGTCTGTCTGTCTGTCTGTCTGTCTGTCTGTCTGTCTGTCTGTCTGTCAGTGTCACGCTCTGTCTGTCTGTCTGTCTGGCTCTCTCTCTGTCTGTCTCTGTCTGTCTGTCAGTCAGTGTCACACTCTGTCTGTCTGTCTCTCTCTCTCTGTCTGTCTCTCTGTCTGTCTATCCGTATGTCTGTCTCTCTCTCTGTCTGTCTGTCTGTCTGTCTTTGTCTGTCTGCTTTTCGGTCTGTCTTTCTGTCTGTCTATCTATCTATCTGTCTGTCTGTCTGTCTCTGTCTGTCTGTCTGTCTGTCTGTCTGTCTGTCTTTCTGTCTGTCTGTCTTTCTGTCTGCCTGTCTGTCTGTCTGTCTGTCTGTCTGTCTGTCTGTCTGTCTGTCGCTTGCTCGATCTCTCCCTCCCTCTCCCTCCCTCTCTCTCTCTCTCTCTCTCTCTCTCTCTCTCTCTCTCTCGACCACACAGAAACACAGGCGCACCATTTGTTGGAGAACATGCTTGGACATGTCTCCAACTTAACCACACCTACTGCCCTTATAGCTCTCTCACTATATGTATGTATTTATTTCTGTCTCTCTGTCGCTCTCTCTTTTATACAAACACACACACACACATGTCAACAACAGCGCAACAAACATGGTTGTTTTGATGCGTATTTTAAAGGCTAGTTTATCAGCAAGAGAGCACCAGTTCATAAAACTATATGAACATATGAACCTTGTGTGTGTGTGTGTGTGTGTGTGCTTGTATTAGTAAAGTTTCTCTGGCATGAGAGTTGTAGTCATATTAGCTAGTGCCGATGTGGGGAAAAGATATGTGCCCCTGCATTTTTGTGTGTGTGTCTTTTTTGGATTGTCCTGTGTGTTTGTCTGGATGTAAGAGCAGAAACACGTGTAGTAAGTCCTTATCATTGTTCACATCAACAAATGATCCAGTATGTTTCCTGTTGCCGGTGTCATCAGAGTCTCAGACTTCTCCCTCTTTTATTTTATTATTTTTTTTAAAGACATGAATTCAGAGAACAATGAGCCTTCAAGATGGCCTTCAAAATAAACACTTAACCATGTGTTTCAGGAACACATACCGATTTGACACTGACTTTACTTTCCGTGTTGATGCGACATGTTGAAATATTGAAATTGTGCTGTCAGTGTGGTACTGGTTCGTGCCCTTTCTCTTCATTTGAAGAGTTTCTTTTGAGTATGGAGTTGGGTAAAATTGAGTTTGTAATAATGGTCACATTAATAAATATTTAAATAAATTAACTTTGTGTTTGCATGTGTGTGTACTCCCATGCAGACACTTGCTTTTGTGCATTGTCTATATGCATGTCTGATTTCTTGTTTATCAGTTTTGTGTATGTGTGTGTGTGTGGGTGTGTGTGTGTGTGTGTGTGTGAGAGACTTTGCTGACATTTGGCGTCCTCTCCAGCAGTAGTGAATGTCATTTCAGGTTCTCAGCTAAAGAGGCTACTGAGTCTTTCCGACTGACTGGCCGGCCTGTCGCCACATCTGTCACTTCACACCATCTTCTATGTCTGACCTCTCTGTTTGTGTGTGTGTTTGTGTGTGTGTGTGTGTGTAGGCCCCCTGCTCTGCAGTCAGCCCCTTGGCTGGAAGGTACACTACTTTGTTTTTATGTCTGTTTACACGTAAAAGTTGGTGTTTCTTTGTTCCTCTGCGTCGAAAGCTTGAACATAGCATCTCTCTCTCTCTGACCAGCTCAGTTTTGCCACAATCCACTGTGGAGGTTCTTAAACTGCAAGAACCCTTGTGCATGCACAAGCCTAATGCAGCGTGGTAAGGGGTCGCAAAGGTGACTCATGGGGAACACACTCTGCATTCCCCATATAATTACTCCATCTTTTTTTTTTAACTGTTCAACCAAAAAGGAGGGAGGGAGAAAATTAGAAGGCCCACATAATAATAATAATAATAATAATAATAATGACGTTAATAATCATAGGACATCTGGGTGAGGTGACAGTCTATTCTGTTGCCTACCAAAACGGGGCTCGCCGGTTCGAATGGCCCATGTTACCTCCGGCTTTGTCAGCCGTCCCTACAGACACAATTGGCCGTGTCTGCGGGTGGGAAGCCAGATGTGGGTATGTGTCCTGGTCACTGCACTAGCACCTCCTCTGGTCGGTCAGGGCGCCTGTTCAGGGGGGAGGGGGAACTGGGGGGAATAGCATGATCCTCCCATATGCTACGTCCCGCTGGCAAAACTCCTCACTGTCAGGTGAAAAGAAGCGGCTGGTGACTCCACATGTATCGGAGGAGGCATGTGGTAGTCTGCAGCCCTCCCTGGATTGGCTGAAGCGGTGGAGCAGCGAAGGGGACAGCTTTGAAGAGTGGGGGTAATTGGCCAGATACACTTAGGGAGAAAAAGGGGGAAAATTAAAAACAAAATAATAACAATAGTACATTTTATTTACACATTTATTCATTCATTATCCAAGAGTGCTTTTCAAAATAGTCAAAGCACTTTACATATGATAAAATAAACAAACATAAAAGCAACACACCAAAAGCATAAAATATACAACATTAATCACATAAAAAGCTATTTTGAAGAGGTGAGTTGTAGTGATTTGAATATGGACAGTGTAGTCTCTGCTGTGTTTGGGGGGAAAGTTCCAGAGGAAGCGGGGCAGCCATGGAGAAACTCTGTCACCCCAGGTCCAGTAGTTAGTCCTGTGTGGTGGAGACAGGAGGTTTGCGTTGGAGGAGCGAAGGCTACGGGAAGGAGAATGGTAGTTGAGCAGGTTAGCGAGGTAGGGAGGGGGCCTGATTATGGAGGGATTTGTGAGTGAGGAGAAGGACTTTGAATTGGATCCATTGTGGGACAGGGAGCCAGTGGAGGTTCTGAAGGACAGGGGTGATATAGTCGTGGGAGTGGGTGAGCAGGTTGACAGCAGAGTTCTGGATTTACTAGAGTTTGTTTAGGACTTTGGATGATGAGTTGCACAGAATGCTGTTGCAGTAGTCAATTCAGGATGTGATAAAGGCATGGATCAATGTTTCAGCAGCAGGGAAGGAGAGTGGTGGGTCGAGACGAGCTATGTTTTTTTAGGTGGAAAAAGACACTTCTGGTGATTTGGTTGATGTGGTGTTCAAAGGAGAATTTGCTGTAGAAAATGATTCCAAGGTTGTGAGTGTGTGGGGAGGGAGACAGAGTGGAGTTATCGATGGTAAGGCAGAAGTTGTGAGTGGTTTTGGTAAGGGATTTGGGACTGATGATGAGCATGTCAGATTTATCACAATTTAGTTTGAGGAAGTTGGCTTGCATCCATGATTCCAGTGAGGCAATTGGTCAGCAAGTTGTAATGGTGATGGGTTTAGTAGCGATGTAGAGCTGGACATCATCAGCGTAACAGTGGAAGTGGAGACTATGATGGCATATAATATTATCAAGCTGAACAGGAGAGGACCAAGCATTGAACACTGGGGGATGCCTTAGGACAGAGGAGCAGTGAAGGAGGTGCAGTTGATGCTAATGAACTGTTGTCTGTTTGTGAGATATAACTTTAGCCAGGAGAGGGCAGTACCAGTGATGTTGAGGGAGGATTCATGGCAGGAGAGAAAAATGGTGTGGTTGATAGTGTCTAAAGCTGCAGTGAGGTCAGTGAGGATGAGAATGCTGAGGTGACCAGAGTCTGTGGCGAGGAGGAGGTCATTAGTGGCTTAAAGGAGGGCTGTTTCTGTGCTGTGCTGTGAGCGGAAACCAGATTTGAATAGTTTGAATAAGTCTTTGGAGATGAGGTAAGCATTGGGAGGTGACAACAAGTTCCAGTATTTTTGACAGAAAGGGGAGATTGGAGATAGGCTGGAAATTGCTCATGGTATCAGGGTTGAGGCCAGGTTTTTTGAGGGTGGGGGTGTCAGCAGCCAGTTTAAGTGTATGGGGGACTGAACCAGAGCCGAAGGAGGCGTTAATGATTTCTGTGATGAATAAGGAGATAGCTGGGAGACAGTCCTTAACAAGACTGATGGGATGGGATCCAAAACACAAGTGGAGCTTGTCAACCCTGCCATTAAGTTGGACAGCTCCATTGGGGACATATGGAGAACTTGAGGAGAACTTGACAAGGACTGAGTGGTAAGGGGGGGGGGGTGTTGGGGAGAGTGGATGAGTGGGCAGGTTGCTGTAGATAGTGTCAATTTCAGATTGGAAAAAATGAAAGGAAAGAGTTGCACTCGTTAACTGTGAAGGAATATGAAGTATTGTCACTGGTTTGAGAAGTTTGTTTACTGTGGAAAAGAGAGCCTTGGGGGTTGGTGGGCCACAGTGTATGAGATGTGAGTAGTAGGTGGGCCGGTGTGTGATGAGAGTGTCTTTGTATTGTTGAAGTTAGTCTGTGTAGGCATGGAGATGCACTGTTGGTGCATAAGGGATTTCATTTGATGAGTTCAGGAGTATACCAGGGAGCTGAGTATGTGAATGAGACTATTGGTTTTAACGGGATCCAGCTGATCAAGACATGAGGAAAGTGTTATTATAATAATTGACAAGATCGAAGGGATTATCAGACATCGGGGGAGGGGAGGCAGACAATTTACTGGCAAGAGATGCAGAAAGAGCTGAGGGGGCGATAGAGTTGAGATTTCTGAAGGATATTATGTATTTGACTTTTGGGATGGGGATAGAGATGGTGATTGCCAGGTGATCAGAGATATTGAGGTTGAGTCTGGAGAGTTGATATATTGTGAGTTCAGTGGAGCAGACCAAATCTAGAATCTGGCCATGGCTGTGGGTGGGGAAGTTGATAAGTTGTGTGAAGTTGCAGAAATGTAGCAGTTCCAATAATTCTACAGCAGATTTACAGTCAGTGTTATCAATGTGGAGACTAGAATCACCCAGGAGGAGAACGGAAGGTGAGATGGCACATAGCTGGGTCAGAAAACAAGAGAAGTCAGAGAGAAAAGAGGGGTTTGGCTTGGGGCGGGGGTAGATAACAACAGTGACCGAGGGAGTGGGACTAGAGAGTTTGAAGTCCAAGTGTTCGAAAGAATGAGCGGCAGGAATGGAAATGGTGGTTGTTTTAATGTCCTTCCTGTAAACAGCAGCAACACCACTTCCCTACCCCTCAAGAGGAGGTTTATCAATGTATGTGAATTATGTGGGTGTGGTCTGGTTTAGTGAGAAACAGTCCAGGGGCTTAATAGTCCAGGAAATCAAGGTTGCTGTCAGTTATAAATTCATTCAGAATGAGGATTTTGTTATTGAGTGAATGTGTGTTGCGCAAAACCAGTTTCAGAGGATATTGCTTTATGAAAAGTTGTGAGGATTGAGGAAGGGAATGGAGATTGGACTGATTCAAGTGTTGTTTGTTGCGGTGACGATGAGGTAATCTTGTCTGTTGGTAATAAGTTCAGGAATGGGAAGAGGTAGAACAGCAGTGTGGTCATACCACAGGGGGGAGCTGGTGTGAGCAAAGGATCAACCAGAGGAGGTGCTAGAGCAGCGACCAAGACACATACCCACATCCAACTTCCCACCCGCAGACACAGCCAATTGTGTCTGTAGGGACGCCCAACCAAGCTGGATGTAACAAGGGGAATCAAACCGGCAATCATCGTGTTGGTAGGCAACGAAATAGACTGCTATGCTACCCGTACGCCATTTGTGATCATGTTTACACTGACTGAGTGATCATGTTACATGATTGGGCCGCTGTATCAGGTGACCAACAACGTCATTGAAGTTACACGATTGGTCGGCCGACCAACAACGTCACTGTTGGCCGTTGCTCTTTCAAAATGAATAGCTGCCGCGGGTCCAGCTCATTCCACATGTATTGCACAGTAATGAATGGGATATATTGCTGCTTGTGGATACTAATGAAATTCTGAGAACAGAATAGTTTGCTGCTCTTCCCACATCTGGTTACGCACCTTAACAGTCTGGCATGGAGCAGAGGAGAAGAGGAACCAGCGCTCCATGTGCTGAGAGGCGTGAGGGAGAGCACACAGTTAAAACCCCCAAATAACAACCGCTCTGACAACACACTCACTACAGAGTGGGTCTTAGAAAAACAAGACATCCACAGATAGAAGCAGATGAAAGAGGAGGGGAGTTAGCCGAATATTATAGTAGTTATAATTACAATTAAATTATGTTCTCTTTCAAATAATCATCCCATCTTAAGAGTGGAAAGTATTGTTCTTGCAACTGCATATTTATAACTTTTTTTTAACTCGAATATAGCTTAACTATGTCACGTGATATGCTACTATAGTACACTTTTGCAACAAACACTACTGGGAAAATTGCAGATGAACATTTATTATCCAGGAATTCACATTATAGACACTACCATAGCCCATTATCACAACATTACAAATTTGCCTCAGTGGGCTTTACAGCAACACAATATCCTGACATTCGACCTTCGCATCAAATTAAAAAAAAACTTTAACAGGGAGAAAAAAAAGGGAGAAACCTCAGGGAGAGCAACAAAGGAGGGATCTCTCTCCCAACATGGACAACGTGCAATGGATGTTTTGTTTACACAATTTATACAATACAACATTGAAAGAGGGAAACACAATTATAATGGAATTATAAAATATATGAGGAGGATGCCAAGCAGTGTCCAGATGCCACCAGAACAGCCCAGGACCCGATCCACGTGACCACCATAACCATGTAGACCTGAAAGGAGGACAGACTACACATGCACACAGGGAGACTCACATCACACCATTCACACACACAGTAGAGGAGACAAGAAAAAAACATTAGTCACACATCGCAGTGAGAGGAGGATATAACATTGAAACAGGATGAAAAATTATATGGAGCACATCGGCCACAGTTTGAACAATGACCATACCCGGTCCATCCATATACCAGGTTTTGACCTCGTTTTTGTTTTTGTTTTTGCTGCGGAAACACCCAATGCTCCAAGATGGTAATGAAGAGTGACATAGTAGTGAGAATGTGTGTGTGTGTACGTGTGTGTGTGTGTGTGTGTGTGTGTGTGTGTGTGTGTGTGTGTGTGTGTGTGTGTGTGTGTGTGTGTGTGTGTGTGTGTGTGATCCACTGGGAGGTAAAACAACAAATTTATAGACAAGAGCACTTTAGGGGTTCTCAAGTTCTTTCTTTCTTTTGTTCTTTCTTTCTTTCATTCTTTCTTTCTTTCTTTCTTTCTTTCTTTCTTTCTTTCTCCCTCTTCACTCTTTCTCTTCTGCTAAGGGGTGTGTGTCTGTCCCCTCTCTTCACGCTCCAACACCTCCAATTTAGCATTATTTTCCAGTGAAGGCCCTGTGCTTGTGTTTGTGCGTTGTTCAGATTCATCAATAATTTAGAAGCCCTACATGTATTTTTTTTCCATCTGAGAATAAACACTCTTTCTATTGGTAAAGGTGAATGACTGGTGTTCAGACGGGGAGTTTGTTTATTTTTTTCAGATTGTGAATCCAGTTTTCCATGTGTGAAAGTGAGTATGTCCTGGCCGTTTGTATTTGCATCTTTGTGCATTGTGTGGTATCGGTGAAGTCATCTGAGATGCTAGTACTTGTGTATAAACAAAACAAGAATTAACAGCCATGCTAGCAGTGGCATGGTGCACACAGCTAGCCTATATCTTTGTTAAAAGAAACACTCGGCGGTAGGGAAAGTGCTCAACAAATAAGGAGCAACATAATCCAGTGAGTCAAGTACATGCTTTATGAGACGGTACGAGCCTGTCTCATGCCATAAGCAGCCATCAGCTGATGATTGACATCTCAGCACCACAATGTGGATTACCTCACACTGACGTAATGTGAGTGGCTCTAACGTTGCGTTATTGCTGATTTTGAAAATGTATATTTAACGGCGGCGCAGTGGTTAGTGCGGTCGCCTCACAGCAAGAAGGTTCTTGGTTCGAGCCCCGGGTTAGTCCAACCTTGGTGGGTCATCCCGGGTCGTCCTCTGTGTGGGGTTGGCATGTTCTCCCTGTGTCTGCGTGGGTTTTGTCCTGGTGCTCCGGTTTCCTCCCACAGTCCAAAGACATGTGGGTCAGGTGAATCGGCCGTATTAGTGGAGGTACTTGGGTTCCAGTGGTTTCTGTGAGTGTAGAGCTGGTAGCACTGCTGGACTTCTGATTTCGAAGGGATGTCAGGGTTAATGTAGCTCTTATCTGCTGCTGCACTCGGTTTCCGTGACGACCGCTGTGTTTGTGGTCCTCCATCATGCCCGTTTCTTTGTTCTTCTCTAGAAGAGCTTGGACAGCACATGTTGACTTTCCGGTCTGCTGTGAATGTTGTGCTTGTCAGGTCTTGGGAGAGACCTTCTGATGGAGGAAGACCGCGTGTTCTCTTGTTGCTGTGCTCATTCTTGCTGTGGTGTAAGGTTTGGTGATCTGATGGTTAACCATCTACCAAACGCTCACCTTATAGTTTGGTTTTCCTTCACCCAGTTTGATTCCCTATACACCCGTTTCAGTTAATCAGTTTGGTTTCATATATATATATATATATATATATATATGTGTGTGTGTGTGTGTGTGTGTGTGTTGGAATTCGTTGCCTCCTACATACCCTGCCAATTCTCCTGCCGGTTAACGTGGTAAACAAATCACACTCATTAGTGTTAAACTGTTACACAGGCAGTAAATGGTGTGTTTACATCACAGCATAGTTTATCTTCTTCCATGTAAAGATTGTGTATTTACAGGTCAGCTCAGTAAATAATCACATGCATACAGTTTGGCTAACTGAATTATTTTGCATGCACAAACATACAGACTGTAGATTTTAGACCAACACACACACACACACACACACACATACACACACACACACACACACGAGCTGGCTAACTAAATTAACAAACACAAACGAGTTGCCTGCTGGTCTGTCATGAATATATTAGCATACATACTGACCAGACATATAATTATTTATCAAATTAGCATGCCTGCGCACTAACAGGCACATGGCCATGCACCACATACACACACACACACACACACACACACACACACACACAACATCCAGAGAGAAATTGGGTCAATGGCCTTGAATCGAAATCAGTTAAACCTTATTATGCCAGATTAACAACAAGGCTACTGTACTGTGTACGTGTGTGTGTGTGTGTGTGTATGTGTGTGCGTATGTCTTTGAGTGCCTGTACAATACGTGTGTGCATATGTATGTGCGACCATCGTCTTAACTTCTGTGACAGCTGATATTAAGCATTAACACATCAATGACTTTTTAATGGGAGCTCATTTCCATATATAATCTCCCTTCAGCGTCAAAACGTATGTGTGTGTGTGTGTGTGTGTGTGTGTGTGTGTGTGTGTGTGTGTGTGTGTGTGTGTGTGTGTGTGTGTGTGTCTGTCCGCCTGTCGAACTGCTCTCAGTGATATGCAGAGGTTTTAACTTCACAGGGTCTCTGAAGCATACAAAAATGAGACCCCCCCTCCATTTCACTCCTCAGCCAAACACCCCATCCACCAGCCTGCAGCCTTCCACGCCCTATCTCGTGTCCTGTTAATGACTGGCAAATTCAGGATCATGAACAATCAGCTCGAATCACGTCTCAGCACCACAATATGGATTACCTCACAACGATGTTATGCGAGTGGCTCTAACGTTGTGTTAGTGCTGATTTTGAAAATGTATGTTTAACAGTGGCGCAGTGGTTAACCCAGTTGCCTTACAACAAGAAGGTTCTGGGTTCGAGCCCCAGCATAGTCCAACCTTGGGGGTCATCCCGGGTCATCCTCTGTGTGGATTTTGCATGTTCTTCCCGTGTCTGCGTGGGTTTCCTCCCACTGTCCAAAGACATGTAGGTCAGGTGAATCGGCCATACTAAATTGCCCCTAGGTATGAATGTGTGTGTGTGTGTGTGTGCGTGTGTGTGTGTGTGTGTGTGTGTGTGGGCCCTGTGTGATGGTCTGGCAGCCTGTCCAGGGTGTCTCCCCGCCTGCTGCCCAGTGGCTGCTGGGATAGGCTCCAGCATCCCCGCGACCCTGAGAGCAGGATAAGCAGCTTGGATAATGGATGGATGGATGGATGGCTTTCTTCCTAGAGAACGGGAGTAGCTAAATGTTACATGTAAATGTAACATTGTAAAATGTAAAAATGTCTATTTGTAAAACAAGGGGGTGTTGAAAACGATACAGTGATGAAAGCGCGATCATCACTTGTGTGAACAGATATGATGGTTATGGCAGTACAGCCGACACCCTCGGCATTCTGGGTGCAAACCTTTAGTTATCAGCTGTTTAAACCTGATCAGTAGGTGTTTTCTCTGATTGCCTCACAATGGAGATTTCATCTCTGCTAGTTATTTCTTTCACAAACCACAAAGTTACTAAACCATGTTTTTTTCAAATCTACCACATATTTTTTTCCAAAAATGAAGAGCTTATTCAGACCGTAGACCACATGTTGCTTATTGAATGCAGTTGTTAGAAGGTTATGTGATGAGGACAAACGCCAATGAAATTTTCCATTCGGCACATTTTTTTCTCCCCAGTTGTATCCGGCCAATTACCCGACTCTTCCAAGCCGTCCCGGTCTCTGCTCTATCCCCGCTGTTTATCCGGGGAGGGCTGCAGACTACCACACTCCTGCTCTGATACATGTGTAGTTGCAGTTGCTTCTTTTCACCTGACAGTGAGGAGTTTCACCAGGTGGTTGTAGTGTGTGGGAGGATCACCCCCAGTTCCCCCTCCCCCATGAACAGGTGCTCTGACCGACCAGAGGAGGCGCTAGTGCAGTGACCAGGACACATACCCACACCCGCCTTCCCACCCACAGGCAGACACGGACAGTTGTGTCTGTAGGGATGCCCGACCAAGCCGGATGTAACACGGGGATTCGAACCGGTGATCCCCATGTTGGCAGGAAACGGAATAGTCGGCCACGCCACCGGGATGCCCCATTCGGCACAGATTCTTAAATGTTTTTTTGTGGCAATGTGTTTTTTGTACACACCACTATTTTTCTCTTGAATGAATCCACCTTGTCTTGAACAGGGATGTCAGTTCCAAGCAGCTAATGGAAACACAGCTCAGGTGCTTCTCTAACCCATTCCCCGCCGATCATCTGGATGAAAACACACATCCTATGCAATGTTTGCAGTTTGTGAAATCCAGCTTGAAAGGCATTTTCAGGCAACTGCTGTGTCAGTGTGCAAGCGAGAATCACAAGAGGGGTTTGAATGGTAGACCTATCGAGACAATAACCCCCTCTCTCCACCCCTCCCACACAACTGTCTCTGATGGCAAATCTCTGGCAGTGCTTAATTGCTATTATTGCTTGTTAAGTGACAGTAATTGGTTAATTAGAACAGATAGCGTGGCCTGTTGATTGCTTGCAATCTTGTTAATATAATTTGTACCTCACATCTTGTGAAGTCTTCCTCTGTGAGCTGTTCTCTCTCTTTTTTTTCACCTACGTCCCTTTTTTCTTTCCTTCTCAGCATCTGTTTGTTTTTCACCTGTTCACTTTAACTGTAACGGAAGAACGTGGAGAAGTGATCCCAAGCAAGGAAGACATTTACATCATGAACACCGTCTCCTGTTCATACATCCCCCGTCTAAATCCGTCTGAGTATAGTCTGCAAAAAATCAGGAATCAGAAACACTTTGTCAGCCCATAGCAGTGCAGCACAAAGACAAAAACACATCCAAAAACTACAAGAACACACATACCCAAACTAACATATGTATCTAAACTAAACAAAAAATCACTGTCCAAGGGAGCGAACTCCAGCCAGGATGACTGTCAGAACTGCCTGTCTGCATGGGCTAGCAGTTAGCTTAGCCTGCCCCACTTCCACGTTCAAACAAGAACTAAATAGTTATTTTCTTCCACTGTAATCCTCTGGTAGTGGTAGCCATAATAACTATCCCATTTTTCTCCATCCCTGATGTGGCTCGACCGTAAAATGGTAAGAACAGCTAACTTAGCGATGCTAAGAGGCATGAAGACCGAATAGTAGGATTGCTAGCTGTAAGCCACAAGTTCTCAGATGTGTTGTCTTCATCGAATGTGTTCCTTGCCCCAGTCTGCGTCTTAATCTGTTTCTCTCATCAACTTTTCCCACCTGTTTCTATCAGTCCTCTTAGTCATGATACTCTACCCCTTTCTGTCTCTGTCATGTTTGTTCTCTTCCCCTCACTTCTGCTGTCGTTCAGCTCATCGTTCGGCTTCCACTGTTTGTCTTTTCTCTGCCTTGCAGTTCATCTAAGGATCCATCCATTATCCATTATCCATTATCCGTTCTCCAAACCACTTTATCCTGCCCTCAGGATCGTGGGGATGCTGGAGCCCATCCCAGCAGTCACTGGGCAGTAGGCAGGAAGACACGCTGGACAGGCCGCGAGACCATCATAGGGCCCACACACACACACACACACACACACACACACACACACACCCCGAGAGACAATTTTATATATTCACTAAGGATAGCTAAAAATTGTTTTTATAATGCTAATTTTGGCTACGCTAGCTCCCGAGCTAAAGTTGTTTTAAGTATTTACACATCCATCTAAGGATGTCTATTCATTACAGATTTCTTCTTGTCTTCCTATCCCTCTTTGTTTTTCAACTCTGACAGGGGAAAAAGAATCAGATTTCAGTCTCTCTGCCTGGCCGTATGTATGTATGCCCACTAGTGGACTAGTCCTCTGGAGCTCTGTCTTGAGTTCACAGGCTCCACATGCTATGCAGCGCTACAGGGAGCTGGGGCTGTTTTGTCCCTCCAGATTCCCTCTCCTCTTATATACATCAGTTCATCTGCTTTTGAAGCTTCACAAGATACTTCCTCTTTGAAAGAACACACACACACACACACATGTTCTCTCTCACGTATACACACACACACACACACACACACACACACACACACACACACACACACACACACACACACACACACACACACACTCATGGAACATATGGCCCCTCTGCCAATTACTCTTTATATGTCTAGATACTCTTGTTTGACCCATATACACTATGGCATGTTTTTGCCATGTACCACATACCATACACACACACACACACACACACACACACACACACACACACTCTCTGGCACACTCTCACACACTTTCATGTTGAAAATACACGCTCATGGATGTGCACATACAACCACACAAGAAGGCACATGGAGGGTCATGCCTGTAGTTTGTGGAACTATGTGAAAGTAGGTTAGAGCTGACAAGTTGTTGTCTACTGGATTGTGTAGGCTGCTCATTAAATCCATGCATATGCATGTACATCTACTTGGGTGTGTGTGTGTGTGTGTGTGTGTGTGTTGAGTTAATCCTCGATGATGATGCTCCCTGCCAAGCCACCCGCACAGCCTATCAAGCAGTCTTTGGTCTAAATTAAGCTCCTTAATTGCCATAGTTAAACTATGTCGGTGTGTTTGAGTTTGCATATGAATGTGTTTGTGTCCACATACGTGAGATATTTTTGAAGTTTTTGTGTAGCTATGTGTGTGAACAAAGCTTTGTTTTTTGTTTTGTTTTTTGTTTTTTTTGCATGCTAGTGTTCATAACTATCTGCTTGGCGTGTGACTTCTATGTTTTCACACATGACTAATCCAAATTATTGGAGTTTCTCTGTGAGTAATACTTTGTTGAAGTTCAACCTGTGGGCAGATTGCCCAATCTCGCAAGCTCTCCTGTCCCCTCTCTTATTCCCTCATCTTTGGGTCTTAACCCCCACCCTCTCTTTCTCTCTGTTTTTTTTGTTTGTTTTTTTTCTCTCTCTCTCTGTGTACCTCCTGGTCCTGACCAGGTACTTTTTTTTTTTTTTGCTTTCTTCAATTTTGCTTGAAGAAAGTCCACCACTCTTCCTGATTCACTATTCCCACATCATCCACCCCCCTCTCTCTCACTTCCTTCATTCATCAGCCCCTCAAAGTACTCCTTCCACCTTCTCAACACACTCCTCACTTGTCAGCACATTTCCATCTCTATCCTCGATCGCCCTAACTTGCTGCACATTCTTCGCAGCTCGGTCCCTCTGTCTAGCCAATCGGTACAAGTCCTTCTCTCCTTCCTTAGTGTCTAACCTGTCATACACCTCACCATACGCCTTTTCCTTTGCCTTTGCCACCTCTCTCTTCGCTTTACGCTGCATCTCCTTGTACTCCTGTCTACTTTCTTCATCACTCTATCCTTCTTCATCTTTGCCAACCTCTTCCTCTGTATACTGTATACTCTCTCTCTCTCTCTCTCTCTCTCTCTCTCTCTCTCTCTCTCTCTCTCTCTCTCTCTCTCTCAAAACACTGCCCCTCATCCCCTCCAGCCTACTATCCATCCCTCCATCTCTCAGGGTTGCAGGGTTGT